>NC_069504.1:953305218-953500218 GCF_027579735.1 Bombina bombina
TCTATGTTTTTCCCATGTGGAAACTAACTAGAGGAGTTAGTTACCTTTTAAACTCTTGCCTGTGGTCCCGACTCGCCCTATTTTTTATTTTTTGATTGCTGATTTATGCAGACTTGCAGAGGTCTGCGGGCGGTTAGCGGGAAGCTCTGTGAGTATTTGCTGTGTTGTAGGAGCGGATCGCCTAACTCACACCTGGTTGTGATTGGAAAGGAGGAGTTCAGTCACAGAGGACAGACCGTGACCGGGAGCTTGTGCAACGCTGGCATTAACCGGAGGATTGAGGTACTGTACCTATTTTGAACTGTGTTGTTTGGAATCCGGAATTATCTACAAGACTTTGTATCAGTCTAAGCATTGGTTTGAGCGCTATATCGGGACTTTTTCTTTGTTATATTGAGTTATTTTCACCTTGGCACTCTCCAGGTGTAATCTATCCTAGTGCGTCCTGTGAGTTATGCGGAATGGAAAAGTCTGCATTCCCTATACTTAAAGTGATGTTTCCCATAACCGACTTAGCTTCAGAGCAGACATTACCTAGGGTGAATGGAGTAGTTTCCAACTTAGTTAAGAACTGCTATTTTTCTTTAGAGAATAGCTAGATTCTAAAGGGTTATCTGGACAAAAATTGGGAAAGGGAAGTACACCAGGGCTTACAATGGCATCCAACGGTGTACTTTACTACCGTCTTTAGTGCGGCGGTATTTTGGTTTGATGCTTTTAAGTCAGAAACTCTCCTGAATAAAATCCAGGATAGGATAAAGCCTGTCAATTGGCTAGTTCCTTTATTTTAAATTTTTACCTTGAAGTTCTTAAAATGGGAGCGTAGGTTTCAGGTTTCTCTGTCCCAGCTCTCTGAGCCTTATGGTTAGAAAATTGTTGTACAGATTTATGCTCTAAGTCTAAATTTTTTAATGATTCATTACATAAAGCCTTGTCGGAACCTGACTTGATGGAGATGATCTCGTTTGAGATCCATTGTGGTTCTCTGCTTCTATAAATCACAGTCTTGGCTAAGAATCCGCAAAATGCCCCATTCCGTGAGGAAACACCTTAAGTCAAACCCTAAACCCAAGAAAACAGTATTTGATCATTTTGCGCACACCACCAAGGAGACCCCCCCTCTCCCGAGTGCTGAAATGAGGGAACCTGATTCACAGGATGAGGAGTCTCACTCCAGCTCGCACTCCATAGCTCCTTCGCAACATTTCATCACTGAGTCCTCTCTTAAGAAACTATTGGCTACTCAGACTAGGTCTATCACACAGGAGATCCAAAGAAGCTCAGCAGAACTAAAGGAGATTTCTGAAATTGGAGACAGAGTTGACGCGCTAGAGCGTAAGCAGGATGACCTATCTGTAGACCAATCTAACTTCTTGGTTTACTCTGAAAATCTTGCTGAACAGGTTTTACAATTGTAATCTAAATTAGCAGACGTGGAGGACAGATCGAGGCGCAATAATATAAGATTTCGAGGGGTCCCAGAATCTGTTGCTCCGCCAGACATACAAGGATATCTTCAGGCTCTCTTTCAAGAACTGATAGGCTCCCCAGATGGCCTAACCAGCACTATGGAAAGAGCCCATAGAGCCCTCCGCCCTAGGGCGGTGAGTTCGGATAAACCGAGAGACATTATAGCATGTTTTCACAGTTTTCTATGTAAAGATCGCCTGATGCAAGCCGCTTTAAAAAAAAAACAAGCCTAAGTGATAGGTTTGATGGGGTCCAGCTTCTACCCGATTTGTCCGCCCACACTCTCCAACAGCGACGTAATTATCAGCCTGTCACTTCTGCCCTACGCAAAGCCAGTATTAGGTACAGATGGGGGTTCCCCACCAGGCTTCTGGTAACCAAGGACAACCAGACACTGGTGATAACTACGCCCTCCCAGGGTCTGACACTCCTCACATCTTGGGACCTGCTTTTGGAACCTCCAAGCACACAGGCTCAATCTCAACCTAGCCTAAGAGCCTCAGCCCCGGAGTGGTCAGCCAAAGACCAGAGACCAAAACGCCCCAAGACACAACAATCAAGGGAACCTCATGGACACTCTGAGACCACCACATAAATACTGTTATGGGTCCTTTGGCCCTATAGGCATAAGTATTTGATACAGTAACTCAAATGAGCAGAAAAATACCACAATTCATGTTTGTTTCATAAGATGTATGTTATAATCTCTAGCTATGTTACCCACTGTTTATCTGATTTTCAAGGTTTAGCACCTAGAGTTAAGTTATTATTAATATTTGAGCGGGGCTGGCGTTGTAACTCCATTGCGCTAGCTCCTGAGCCTTAGGCTCCCCCTCACATTGAAGCCCACGACAGGGCTCTTTTGAGGTGGACTATTTCCACCACACTCGAGACACTATATAGTGCCTCTTATTACCTTCCCTCCCCTACTCCCACCCTACCTCCCATTTTGTACTCCAGACTGAGATACTTTGACTTTGTACATTTGACATCTAGACAATCCAACCCATGACCCGATCCACCTTAAGATTTCTCACTCACAATGTCAGAGGTCTTAACACCCCTTTCAAATGAAGCCTTTTACTGCGCTCACTGAAGCACCATTACCCCGATGTTGCGTTCCTCCAGGAGACGCACTGGATGGCGGATGAGCCACTCAGGCTATCTTCTAAGACGTATACACACATAGAATTTGCCCCCTTCACTAAAAAAGCCAGGGGCACTGCCATTCTCCTGCACAAGAGACTTGCTTTTACGATACCCTATGGGGTGCCGCAAAAGCGACCATTAGAGGGGTCATGATATCTAAGCAGGCATGTCTTCGAAAACAAGCTAGACTAACCCTATCACAGGCTCACATTAAGCTGAGAATACTAGAATCCCAAAACAGAGTTAAACCCTTACCCTCCCTAGCAGCACAGATATCTGACATCAAGAATCACATTTCCCAAATCGAACTCAAGAGATCCCAAAATAACCTAACCAAGTTAAAACAATTGTTCTATTACAAGAGCAATAAGGAAGACACCCTTCTGGCCAACAAAATCAGAACTAGAACATCACATATCCATAGCATCTCCACTTCAGACTCTCTCCTCAAAATCCCATCGCAGATTGGGGAGGCATTTGCTGAATACTACTCCAATCTATATAATATAGGTAATTCTGAAAGTCCCCAATCGTCCTCCCTAGTGAAAGTAGGTGAGTATTTAAAGTCCTTGAACCTCCCATCCCTATCACTTGACCAACGGGAGTCTCTGACTTCTCCGTTCTCCATCAGGGAAGTACAACAAGTAATTAAAAATTTGAAGTCCTTCGGGGGGGCGGAGCCGACCAGCAAGCCTAATGGTCGCACATCGTTTGAGCTCCGGCTAATGTTCTCTATAATGGGCATCCTGTAACTAATAGCTGACTATCAATGGGTCATTAATCACTGCCATAAGTCGTAAGAAGCTGGACGTCAACTTTAATACTGGCAAAAGGTGACACGTAGCTCCGAAGCAGCGAACGCAACGTAAGACCTAATAACGGCCCCCCGGAGAGAGAAAGGGTATGAGAAAAGACACAGCTCTGTGAGGCCTGAGACGACCGGACTACAACTGGATGTGAAGAGACCGGAACCCTCACCGCCTATAAACACACAGACTGATCGCTGCAAAACTGTTCTTAGTGCGGTGTGGGCTCACGGAAGAGGCGCGCATCGGGCCTACTGACCGGAGTGACGCAGGTACATAACCGGACCCGTCTAATAATCTGAGGAGGTGAGCCAAAATCATAACACGGCCATACAACTGAGATAGACTTTGAAACCGGACTATTCAACTGATCATAGGCTCCAGTTATCTTCTGGCCCGGTCCCATATAAACACATTACTTGTGATTCAGGACTCACCTCCATTTGCCCTCACAATCACATAGAAGGTCACTAGGCCTCCCAGGCTTATTAGTAGTTGGCGGAGCAGAGTCAATCAATGTTTTGTGTAACCCCTTAGAAAATACTGCACTACCATAACCTTTGATATAAACTTTCTAAGAACAAAACGAAAAAGGGGAAAATCTGGACATTAATTAGCAAACGGTAAAAGTACAAGAAAGACTCGCAGAATGACCTCTAAAAGTAAAAATAAGACAGACAAGACACTGAAGGGGAATATATCTGCAGGAGGCAAATTAAACTCTCTTTTTAAAAGCCAAGACGCACTCGCCACGAGTGAAATGAGGTTACAGGCCCCTGATTCACCAGATTCCATTCCTCAGACTGATACCGCAGCAATAGAGGATACAACACCAATTACACGTGCTGACCTTCAGACTCTGTCAACCAAAGCAGATCTTTCTGCTATTGTTCAGCAAGTTAGCAAAGCCATAAAAGATGGCCTAGCAGAAGTGAGGAGAGACATCAATGAACTGGGAGACAGGGTGCTGGAACTGGAGGAACAAGTAGAAGAAGTTAATAAAGCCGCAGACAATACCACACAAACCTTCCAGTATCAGCATGATGCTATAGAGCATTTACAGGTCCAAATGGAAGACCTTGATAACAGAGGAAGGAGACAGAACCTCAGGATCCGAGGCATTCCCGAGAAGATACTCCCGCAACAGCTTTCCTCCTACCTTCAGAACCTTTTCAAATCCCTACTTGACCCAGAGAAAGAACCCATCTCTCTAGACAGAGCCCACAGGGCCCTGAGGCCAAAACCTTCCGACAATTTACCTCCTAGGGACGTCATCCTATGCTGCCATAGATTTGCTGATAAAGAAAAGCTCCTGCAAGCGGCCAGAAGGAAGTCTCCAATTTACTTCGGAGAAGATGCCTTACAAATCTATCCTGACCTTAGCCCGATCACCCTGGCCAAGCGCAAGGAAGCTAGATATTTAACTCTTCACCTACAGGACTTAGGGATTGCCTACAGATGGGGATTCCCTTTTGCTATTAAGGTGCTGAAGGATGAGAAAACCTCTATCTACCGGGGCCCAGAGGATCTAGAGCTATTTTATAAACAGCTGAACATTACACTTCCTTCTCTACCAAGATCTCAGAAGCTACAAAAAGCGAAACCCAAGGAAGACCATCGTCACCTAAACCACAAAGAAGGAACTGGTCTACCAGGCCAACCAAGAGAAGAAACACCACAATGCTGGACCCCCTCATCCACTCTAAAGATCCACCGTGAGAAGATGTTTGATAGTAAAGGTTTTCTTCTCCACTTTTCCTCTTTTTTTTTCTCAACTCCTTTATCCTTAGATATTAATATAGTTTGGATACGGGACTTATCATTAAGACTGTAAAGCTTTATTCATACAGACCCAGTTGATTGAGACAGACATCATTTGATAATCTGATTATGCAAGTTTATCGCTGCCCATTAGTGAGTCGAAAGGCTAAACCACCAGCCTTAGTTTCCCCCCGCTCACCCATTATCTATTTATCTAGTTAAATGAGTAGTGATGGAAATGTTTCTATTGTGTTCTATTTGTTTGATTTTTGTGTTTATTTTTGTTTGTTTGTTATGCTGACTAATCGTACTGCCATGTTTGTCCTTATTAGATCTCCACTTCTAGGATTGTGTAGCTATGCCAATTCTGGCCATCCTTACTTCTATACAGCCATACTGTGCTGTGTTTTGAATATAGGGGGTCCCTCTCTACTCCACGCACCTCTCTTTACCAGGTAAGACAGACCCAACGAATGCTCATTACCCCTAAAACCCATGACGGCTCCTAAAATACAGATTATATCCCAAAACACAAAAGGCCTTAATTCACCTAGTAAACGCTCAGTCGCCCTTAAACATCTTGCTAAAACCTCCCATTCCATCATATTTCTACAGGAAACCCACTTCATAGCTGGTTCTGAACCTTCCCTGACATCTAGAGACTTCCCCATTAGTTACCATAACGCATACCACACTAAGAAACAGGGAGTTAGCATACTACTTCACAAACACTTGCAATTTCAGTTACATAATAAAGTGGTGGACACAGAAAGAAGGATTATCATTTTGGTAGGGCTCCTGTTTAACAACCCAATTACTTTGGTTAATATCTATGCCCCCTTTAGCCGCAGGAGAAGTTTTTTTCAAAAAGTGCTCTCCCTGGTTCTGGAACATAGAAGAGGCCCAATAGTAATGGGCGGAGATTTTAATACCACATTAGATCCAATCATGGATTCCTCCACAAAACACGGACAGACTAGAACCAGGGCGCCGAACACACTTCTTACCTGTATGGAAGAATTAGGTCTTATAGACGCGTGGAGGATACAACACCCGACACAACACAATTACACCTTTTACTCCCACCCGTGGGCAACCTACACCCGCATAGATTATCTGTTCATCGACCAGAATCACCTGACCCTATTAAAAGACTCCGACATTCAACCCACGGCCTGGTCTGACCACTCAGCCATAAGCCTAGTTCTGGAGTGGCCTGACACACCAACAACATCCTTTACTTGGAAAATAGATGACTCTCTCCTTCACTACCCCCCAATCCAAGAAAAGCTGCAAACAGCAATCTCTGAATACTTCCAATATAATAATACCGGTGACTCACACCCTAGCTTTGTTTGGGAGGCACACAAGGCCTTTATCCGAGGGGAATGTATAAAACAAAAAATTAAAATGAAAAAACGTCATCAGTCCTCCATAACATCCCTAACTACACAATTACACGACTTAGAATTACAACACAAACATGACCCGTCCAACACAACGCTTTTATCACAGGTCACGAAAACCAGACAAAATATTAATAGTATACTATCCAAAGAAGCACAGAGAAAAGCACTAGCGCTGAAGAAAATATATTTCTTCGAAAACAATAGAGCAGGACCTAGACTAGCTAGGTTATTGAACCAACAACATACGAAATCTCACATTAATAAATTGGTGACCCCGCTTGGTCGACAATTGATAGATAGTGGAGAAATAGCAGATCAGTTTAAAAGTTACTACTCAGAATTATATAATTTACGTACAGACAGTTCCTCGAACAGATTGACCACTCTACAGACCTATATCACAGAGGCTAACCTCCCAAAAATACAAACACAGCTGCGAGATGACTTTGAAACACCCATTTCCCTCCAAGAAATCCTCTCGGTGATTGCGAAATTGCCTTCCAGAAAGAGCCCAGGCCCGGATGGGTTTACTGGTACCTATTATAAAATATACAGATCTTCCCTCGCCCCACATCTTCTAAATCTATTTCACACAATAGATGAAGGACATGCGCTCCCTACAGAAATGCAACAAGCCCACATCTCAGTTATCTTAAAATCTGGCAAAACACCCACAGACCCTAAGAGTTATAGGCCCATCTCATTGTTAAATGTGGATCACAAGATTTTGGGCAAGATCCTAGCCAAGAGATTGAACAAGCTACTAGAAAATATCATTCACACCGACCAGGTCGGATTTATCCCCCACAGAGAGGCAAGGGATAATACCATAAGGGCTCTGACCCTTATGTCCTATTCCAAACATCATAACATACCGACGGTCTTCTTGGCAACAGATGCCGAGAAGGCCTTTGATAGGCTCAATTGGCAATTCCTTGGAGAAACCCTATTGGCTATCGGGTTGGGTCCCCATATGCTTCAGAGAATTTTTAGTTTATATGCATACCCCACTGCGAGAGTTAGGGCGAATGGTGTCCTCTCTCTCCCGTTCCAAATTAGGAATGGGACGAGACAGGGATGTCCACTGTCTCCCCTCTTGTTCGTACTAACTATGGAAGTGATGGCAGCGCATGTCCGTAATAATCACTCTATAAAGGGAGTGGAAATTGGCCCTCATAGTTTCAAAGTCGCCCTGTACGCGGATGACGTCCTCTTTACTATTACAGACCCAGCACAGTCCCTAACAGCCATAATGCATGAACTACACAGATTTGGAAACTTCTCGAATTTTGCCGTAAACATGACTAAATCAGAGTTACTTAATGTCTCCCTTAGGCGAGAAGATTTTATGAAACTAGCAGAAACCTGCCCACTAGCGCTTAGAACAGATTCCATAAAATATTTAGGCATCCACCTATCGCCAAACCCTACTACCCTTTTTAAAAAAAACTTTGAAGATCTCTTATCATCAACACAAAAAGACTTGAATTCCTGGGCGACGAAACCCCTGTCCTGGTGGGGGAAAATACAGTGCATAAAAATGACAACACTACCTAGAATATTATACATATTTCAAGCCCTTCCTATAGCATTACCTGGTTGGTTCCCATTGAGGCTCCAAAATTACATAAATAGGTTTGTCTGGGGCTCTAGCAAACCCCGAGTCAACAAAGCCACAATGTATAGACCTACTCTAGCAGGAGGACTGGGGCTACCAAATATTCGAGTATACCTAGATGCTATTGTACTTCAGAGGATATATGACTGGCACACTTCTTCAGAGCATAAGGCATGGATAGCACTAGATTCTCAGATTTTAAAGGTTCCCTCGTGGGTGCTCTTTGTTGGGTCCCTAAATCCTTGAGACCTCCAAGTTGCACGACACTCCCTATACACAAATACTTTTTTGAAACATGGGACACAATTAAGCATAAAAGACGAGATATCTCAGGGCTTAGATCCCCTCTCTTTCCTATCCCATTGAATGTGGAACTCATAGGAGGCCTAGACAAGAACTTTCAGAGGGGAGCGGAATGGGGATATACCACTCCACTAGTAGAGTTTGTAAGAGAAGGTAAACTTAGAAACAGAGAGGAGCTAAAAGAGGTGGCACAGGGTGCATATCACCCGTGGCTAAAATATATGCAACTCACACACTTTCTCCATACCACACCATTTAAGACAGACTTTTTGAGACCAATGACCACATTTGAGAAGCTTTGTTCAGCCAATATTCCAACACCCCATACACTCTCCAAAATACGTAGCATACTACAGATGTATATGAGGGACGAGCTTCCCTCATACACCACTAAATGGCACAGGGAACTGGGCGACACTCTAAATACTGAGGATTGGGGATTAATATTTCGTCACACTAAAAAATCATCAACCTCCCCAAAAATTCTAGAATTAAACTTTAAAGTACTAACACGCTGGTATTTAACCCCGACTAGACTACACTCTACCCAAGCTCCAGTGACTTATGTTGGAGAGGCTGTGGGAAAAAAGGCGGTTACCTCCACATGTGGTGGGAGTGTGATTTGGTAAAACCACTCTGGCAGTACGTTGAGGAACATTTCAGAAATAGCTTAATCACAGATCTCCGCCTCACACCCCAAGCAGCACTACTAAATAGACTGCCCCAAGTTCCATGCCAGCTTAGGAGACAATTACTTCAGGTTGGAATTAATAGCGCCAAGGTCCTGATAGCTTTTAGATGGAAATCACCTATTCCCCTGACTGGACAAATGTGGTTAGCCAAAATTGAAGAGTTGTTAAACCTAGAGGAATTCGGATACCTTAAAAGACTTAGACTAGAATATAATATAATACAATATGAGATTCCTATGGGAAGAATCACTGACAACGACTAGACCTCAGCCCAGCCGGACTTCAACATGTCATGACCCCGACTTAACATGATGCGTGGAGATGGGGACCCCCCCCCCTCTTTAGGAAGAGGACAACATATGAATATTAGATGCTATAGCTAACATTTTATCTGAAAGGAACTTAAACCCCTAGTCTATTCCGCGATTGGGAGTGCAGGAAAGAGGTGGAATGGTATACTCCCAAGTTTAATCTCACATGGTATATTCTACTCTCCCAAGTAATTGGGATCATAACACCGGTCAGCAATGTTCTGTTTTTTTTTTTTTCTGTTTTTTTTTTTTTTTAGTTTGTCGTTGTTTATTGTTCTTTTTATTTTTCTTCTCTTTACTCATATCTGTAATGTGTTATATTTAGTTATAAAAATCACCATCCTGGAACACCCTGTTATTGAAAGTACGTCTAACACATTGTATCTCTCTTACGGTAAGTGTACCGTTGTTTGTAACCTTTTTCTTATTTCGTACTTGCAATCAATAAAGATGGTAATTTAAAAAAAAAAAAAAAAAATTTGAAGTCCTTCAAATCCCCAGGCCCTGATGGTTTCCCTGTCCACTTCTATAAGATTTACTCCCAGGAACTCTCCCCTTTACTCCTCAGACTTTATAACCTAGCCTGGAAGGAGGGTGCGTTCAAGAAAGAATTTCTAGAAGCCACCATCATAACGATCCTAAAGCCTAATAAAGATCCTACCCTTTGCACCAGCTACAGACCGATTTCGTTAATAAATACTGATATAAAATTTTACTCAAAGCTCTTGGCTAATCGTGTTGCCAATATACTTCCTCACTTGATCAACCCTGATCAAGTGGGGTTTATCCCAAAAAGAGAGGGACCTGATAATACCAGAAGGCTGTTAAATATACTAAGCCTCTTGCCTAACAGATTAGAGCTGATCCCCGTATGGCGCACCCTTGAACGCACCCAGAAAGCTATACATTGCACTACCTAATTCGAGACCTATTATAAACTGCTAGCTCACTGGTGTCCCCACTAGGTTGACTAAAATATTCCCTAGCGCGTCCCCCCTTTGCTGGAGAGGTTATGGCCAGAGGGGTGACTCCTTACACATTTGGTGGGAATGCCCCAAACTTCGCCCCCTATGGAAAGGTGCTTCCGGGTTCTCCCCAAACTAGGCATATCTCTTAGCAGTTCTCCATTAATTGCCCTCCTACATATCGGTGTACATACTCTCCCTAAACATCACGCATTCATTAGCGTATATCTCTTTATGTCAATAAAACATTTAATAGCATGCGACTGGAAGAAAGAATCCCTGTCCAGTTGGGCCAGGGTTTGTTCTTACATGGCTTATCTGTACACCATGGAGAAAGATATTTTCTACAAATTGGGTAACTCTGACTTGTTTGAATTAACTTGGACTGACTGGAAAGGAATCTATGATACAATTTGGAAACCTAATGTAATATCCTCAGACTGACTAGACTCTTGAGACTTAAGGTTGAGACCTGAGTTCAACATACTTGGTACATTGTACAACCTAAACACCCCTCCCCTAATGATAACCCTCCTTCCCCCTTCCCTTCTAACCTATTCCTACACTTTTCCTTACTAGAACCTTCTGGGACCTTATAGTCCCTTTACTATTAGATGTTTGGTACTGCAGCTACTACTTGGTATCTATCATTCCCTTGGTTCATGGTACCTTTTAACTGTAGCTCTGCGTAGCTTATATTTTCTTTATGTTGAAGATGTAATGGGGGCAGATTGCCCCCCCCCCCCCTGTTAATAACTTATTCTTATGTAATTCAGTTATAACTTTAATAAAGCTTTTTGAAAAAAAGAAAAAAAAGAGATCCAATTAGCCTGCTGTTGAATCAAGGACAGCATGAAGAACATGTCCCCGATCTGGGAATCAGATTTTGTAGGGGGCAGACTTTCAGTTTTCATTCAGGCTTCGATTCGAGACGTTCAGAATCCCTGGATTATGGAAAATAGTGTTTCAGGGATTCACTGTGGACTGGTTTCTGCTTTCAAGATTCTCTGTAGTCTAGTTAAAGAGAGGTGTTCTTACATTGTGTAAGAGACCTCTCTTCCATGGGAGTACTTGGCCGGTTCCGATACAGGAACAGGGGCAGGATTTTTATTCAAATCTGTTTGTAGTTCCCAAAAAGGAGAGAACCTTCAGACCTATCTTAGACTTCTTGACTCTAAACTAGTTTCTCAGAGTTTTATCTTTCGGGATGGAAACTATTCGTTCTATCCTTCCATTGATCCAGGAGGGTCAATTTATGGTGTCAGTGGATCTAAAGGATCATATCCTCATGTTCTTATCCACAGAGATCTTCACAAGTTCCTGTGGTTTGCCTTTCTGGACAAACACTTTCAGTTCGTGGCTCTTCCTTTTGGTCTGGTCACAGCTCCCAGAATTTCCACAAAGGTTCTTGGGTCTCTGCTGACGGTTCTAAGACCGCAGGGCATTGTGGTGGCGTTTTGTCTGGACGACATTCTAATCCAGGCGTCATATTGTCGGCAAACAAGGTCCCGTACCGACATTTTGCTATCCTTCCTGAAAACTCTCGGGTGGAAGGTAGATTTGGAAAAGAGTTCTTTTCTTTCATGTAATTAACAAGAGTCCATGAGCTAGTGACGTATGGGATATACATTCCTACCAGGAGGGGCAAAGTTTCCCAAACCTTAAAATGCCTATAAATACACCCCTCACCACACCCACAAATCAGTTTTACAAACTTTGCCTCCAAGGGAGGTGGTGAAGTAAGTTTGTGCTAGATTCTACGTTGATATGCGCTCCGCAGCAAGTTGGAGCCCGGTTTTCCTCTCAGCGTGCAGTGAATGTCAGAGGGATGTGAGGAGAGTATTGCCTATTGAATGCAGTGATCTCCTTCTACGGGGTCTATTTTATAAGGTTCTCTGTTATCGGTCGTAGAGATTCATCTCTTACCTCCCTTTTCAGATCGACGATATACTCTTATATTTACCATTTCCTCTACTGATTCTCGTTTCAGTACTGGTTTGGCTTTCTACAAACATGTAGATGAGTGTCCTGGGGTAAGTAAGTCTTATTTTCTGTGACACTCTAAAGCTATGGTTGGGCACTTTATTTATAAAGTTCTAAATATATGTATTCAAACATTTATTTGCCTTGACTCAGAATGTTCAACTTTCCTTATTTCCAGACAGTCAGTTTCATATTTGGGATTATGCTTTAAATTATCATATTTTTTCTTACCTCAAAAATTTGACTTTTTTCCCTGTGGGCTGTTAGGCTCGCGGGGGCTGAAAATGCTTCATTTTATTGCGTCATTCTTGGCGCGGACTTTCTTGGCACAAAAATTCTTTTCCGTTTCCGGCGTCATACGTGTCGCCGGAAGTTGCGTCATTTTTGACGTTATTTTGCGCCAAAAATGTCGGCGTTCCGGATGTAGGCGTCATTTTTGGCGCCAAAAGCATTTAGGCGCCAAATAATGTGGGCGTCTTATTTGGCGCCAAAAAATATGGGCGTCGCTTTTGTCTCCACATTATTTCAGTCTCATTTTTCATTTGCTTCTGGTTGCTAGAAGCTTGATGTTTGGCATTTTTTTCCCATTCCTGAAACTGTCTTATAAGGAATTTGATCTATTTTGCTTTATATGTTGTTTTTTCTCTTACATATTGCAAGATGTCTCACGTTGCATCTGAGCCAGAAGATACTACAGGAAAACCACTGCCTGCTGGATCTACCAAAGCTAAGTGTATCTGCTGTAAACTTTTGGTAGCTATTCCTCCAGCTGTTGTTTGTAATAATTGTCATGACAAACTTGTTAATGCAGATAATATTTCCTTTAGTGATGTACCATTGCCTGTTGCAGTTCCCTCAACATCTAAGGTGCAGAATGTTCCTGATAACATAAGAGATTTTGTTTCTGAATCCATAAAGAAGGCTTTGTCTGTTATTTCTCCTTCTAGTAAACGTAAAAAGTCTTTTAAATCTTCTCTCTCTACAGATGAATTTTTAAATGAACACCATCATTCTGATTCTTTGGACTCTTCTGGTTCAGAGGATTCTGTCTCAGAGATTGATGCTGATAAATCTTCATATTTATTTAAGATGGAATTTATTCGCTCTTTACTTAAAGAAGTACTAATTGCTTTAGAAATAGAGGATTCTAGTCCTCTTGATACTAATTCTATACGTTTGGATAAGGTTTTTAAAGCTCCTGCGGTTATTCCAGAAGTCTTTCCTGTTCCTAATGCTATTTCTGCAGTAATTGCTAAGGAATGGGATAAATTGGGTAATTCATTTACTCCTTCTAAACGTTTTAAGCAATTATATCCTGTTCCACCTGACAGGTTAGAATTTTGGGACAAGATCCCTAAAGTTGATGGGGCTATTTCTACCCTTGCTAAACGTACTACCATTCCTACGTCAGATGGTACCTCGTTTAAGGATCCTTTAGATAGAAAAATTGAATCTTTTCTAAGAAAAGCTTATCTATGTTCAGGTAATCTTCTTAGACCTGCTATATCATTGGCTGATGTTGCTGCAGCTTCAACTTTTTGGTTGGAAACTCTAGCGCAACAAGTAACAAATCGTGATTCTCATGATATTATTATTCTTCTCCAGCATGCTAATAATTTCATCTGTGATGCCATTTTTGATATTATTAGAGTTGATGTTAGATTTATGTCTCTGGCTATCTTAGCCAGAAGAGCTTTATGGCTTAAGACTTGGAATGCTGATATGGCTTCTAAATCAACTCTACTTTCCATTTCTTTCCAGGGAAACAAATTATTTGGTTCTCAGTTGGATTCTATTATTTCAACTGTTACTGGTGGGAAAGGAACTTTTTTTACCACAGGATAAAAAGTCTAAAGGTAAAAACAGGGCTAACAATCGTTTTCGTTCCTTTCGTTTCAACAAAGAACAAAAGCCTGATCCTTCGTCCTCAGGAGCAGTTTCAGTTTGGAAACCATCTCCAGTCTGGAATAAATCCAAGCCTGCTAGAAAGGCAAAGCCTGCTTCTAAGTTCACATGAAGGTACGGCCCTCATTCCAGTTCAGCTGGTAGGGGGCAGGTTACGTTTTTTTCAAAGAAATTTGGATCAATTCTGTTCACAATCTTTGGATTCAGAACATTGTTTCAGAAGGGTACAGAATTGGTTTCAAGATGAGACCTCCTGCAAAGAGATTTTTTCTTTCCCATGTCCCAGTAAATCCAGTGAAAGCTCAAGCATTTCTGAATTGTGTTTCAGATCTAGAGTTGGCTGGAGTAATTATGCCAGTTCCAGTTCCGGAACAGGGGATGGGGTTTTATTCAAATCTCTTCATTGTACCAAAGAAGGAGAATTCCTTCAGACCAGTTCTGGATCTAAAATTATTGAATCGTTATGTAAGGATACCGACGTTCAAGATGGTAACTGTAAGGACTATATTGCCTTTTGTTCAGCAAGGGAATTATATGTCCACAATAGATTTACAGGATGCATATCTGCATATTCAGATTCATCCAGATCATTATCAGTTCCTGAGATTCTCTTTTCTAGACAAGCATTACCAATTTGTGGCTCTACCGTTTGGCCTTGCTACAGCTCCAAGAATTTTCACAAAGATTCTCGGTGCCCTTCTGTCTGTAATCAGAGAACAGGGTATTGTGGTATTTCCTTATTTGGACGATATCTTGGTACTTGCTCCGTCTTTACATTTAGCAGAGTCTCATACGAATCGACTTGTGTTGTTTCTTCAAGATCATGGTTGGAGGATCAATTTACCAAAAAGTTCTTTGATTCCTCAAACAAGGGTAACCTTTCTGGGTTTCCAGATAGATTCAGTGTCCATGACTTTGTCTTTAACAGACAAGAGACGTCTAAAATTGATTACAGCCTGTCGAAACCTTCAGTCTCAATCATTCCCTTCGGTAGCCTTATGCATGGAAATTCTAGGTCTTATGACTGCTGCATCGGACGCGATCCCCTTTGCTCGTTTTTACATGCGACCTCTTCAGCTCTGTATGCTGAACCAATGGTGCAGGGATTACACGAAGATATATCAATTAATATCTTTAAAACCGATTGTTCGGCACTCTCTAACGTGGTGGACAGATCACCATCGTTTAATTCAGGGGGCTTCTTTTGTTCTTCCGACCTGGACTGTAATTTCAACAGATGCAAGTCTCACAGGTTGGGGAGCTGTGTGGGGATCTCTGACGGCACAAGGAGTTTGGGAATCTCAGGAGGTGAGATTACCGATCAATATCTTGGAACTCCGTGCAGTTTTCAGAGCTCTTCAGTTTTGGCCTCTTCTGAAGAGAGAATCGTTCATTTGTTTTCAGACAGACAATGTCACAACTGTGGCATACATCAATCATCAAGGAGGGACTCACAGTCCTCTGGCTATGAAAGAAGTATCTCGAATTTTGGTTTGGGCGGAATCCAGCTCCTGTCTAATCTCTGCGGTTCATATCCCAGGTGTAGACAATTGGGAAGCGGATTATCTCAGTCGCCAAACGTTGCATCCGGGCGAATGGTCTCTTCACCCAGAGGTATTTCTTCAGATTGTTCAATTGTGGGGGCTCCCAGAGATAGATCTGATGGCCTCTCATCTAAACAAGAAACTTCCCAGGTATCTGTCCAGATCCCGGGATCCTCAGGCGGAGGCAGTGGATGCATTATCACTTCCTTGGAAGTATCATCCTGCCTATATCTTTCCGCCTCTAGTTCTTCTTCCAAGAGTAATCTCCAAGATTCTGAGGGAATGCTCGTTTGTTCTGCTAATAGCTCCGGCATGGCCTCACAGGTTTTGGTATGCGGATCTTGTCCGGATGGCATCTTGCCAGCCATGGACTCTTCCGTTAAGACCAGACCTTCTGTCACAAGGTCCTTTTTTCCATCCGGATCTGAAATCCTTAAATTTAAAGGTATGGAGATTGAACGCTTGATTCTTGGTCATAGAGGTTTCTCTGACTCCGTGATTAATACTATGTTACAGGCTCGTAAATCTGTATCTCGAGAGATATATTATAGAGTCTGGAAGACTTATATTTCTTGGTGTCTTTCTCATCATTTTTCTTGGCATTCTTTTAGAATACCGAGAATTTTACAGTTTCTTCAGGATGGTTTAGATAAGGGTTTGTCCGCAAGTTCTTTGAAAGGACAAATCTCCGCTCTTTCTGTTCTTTTTCACAGAAAGATTGCTATTCTTCCTGATATTCATTGTTTTGTACAAGCTTTGGTTCGTATAAAACCTGTCATTAAGTCAATTTCTCCTCCTTGGAGTTTGAATTTGGTTCTGGGAGCTCTTCAAGCTCCTCCGTTTGAACCTATGCATTCATTGGACATTAAATTACTTTCTTGGAAAGTTTTGTTCCTTTTGGCCATCTCTTCTGCTAGAAGAGTTTCTGAATTATCTGCTCTTTCGTGTGAGTCTCCTTTTCTGATTTTTCATCAGGATAAGGCGGTGTTGCGAACTTCTTTTGAATTTTTACCTAAAGTTGTGAATTCCAACAACATTAGTAGAGAAATTGTGGTTCCTTCATTATGTCCTAATCCTAAGAATTCTAAGGAGAAATCATTGCATTCTTTGGATGTTGTTAGAGCTTTGAAATATTATGTTGAAGCTACGAAATCTTTCCGTAAGACTTCTAGTCTATTTGTTATCTTTTCCGGTTCTAGGAAAGGCCAGAAGGCTTCTGCCATTTCTTTGGCATCTTGGTTGAAATCTTTAATTCATCTTGCCTATGTTGAGTCGGGTAAAATTCCGCCTCAAAGAATTACAGCTCATTCTACTAGGTCAGTATCTACTTCCTGGGCGTTTAGGAATGAAGCTTCGGTTGACCAGATCTGCAAAGCAGCAACTTGGTCCTCTTTGCATACTTTTACTAAATTCTACCATTTTGATGTATTTTCTTCTTCTGAAGCAGTTTTTGGTAGAAAAGTTCTTCAGGCAGCGGTTTCAGTTTGAATCTTCTGCTTATGTTTTTTGTTAAACTTTATTTTGGGTGTGGATTATTTTCAGCAGGAATTGGCTGTCTTTATTTTATCCCTCCCTCTCTAGTGACTCTTGTGTGGAAAGATCCACATCTTGGGTAGTCATTATCCCATACGTCACTAGCTCATGGACTCTTGTTAATTACATGAAAGAAAACATAATTTATGTAAGAACTTACCTGATAAATTCATTTCTTTCATATTAACAAGAGTCCATGAGGCCCACCCTTTTTTGTGGTGGTTATGATTTTTTTGTATAAAGCACAATTATTCCAATTCCTTATTTTATATGCTTCGCACTTTTTTTCTTATCACCCCACTTCTTGGCTATTCGTTAAACTGATTTGTGGGTGTGGTGAGGGGTGTATTTATAGGCATTTTAAGGTTTGGGAAACTTTGCCCCTCCTGGTAGGAATGTATATCCCATACGTCACTAGCTCATGGACTCTTGTTAATATGAAAGAAATGAATTTATCAGGTAAGTTCTTACATAAATTATGTTATTTCTGAAGATAAGGGTACCCTTCTTGGGAGGTCTAATCGACTCTATATCCATGAGAATTTTTCTGACAGAGGTCAGAAAGTCAAAGATTCTGAATACATATTGAGCACTTCAGTCCTCTCCTCAGCCGTCAGTGGTTCAGTGCCTGGAGGTAATCGGATTGATAGTGGCGGCAATTATCATCATACCATTGACTCGGTTTTAAGTCAGGCCTGTGCAGCTGAATATGCTCAGGCAGTGGAATGGAGATTATACTGATTTGTCTCCTCAAATAACCCTAGAACAAGAGACGTGGGACTCTCTTTAATGGTGGTTGTCTTTGGATCATCTATCCCAGGGGACATGCTTTTGCAGTCCTTCATGGGTAATTGTGACATTGGACGCCAGACTTTTAGGATGGGGAGCAGTCTGGGGCTCTTTAAAGGCTCTGGGAGTATGGACTCAGGCAGAGTCTCTCTCCTTCCCATCAACATTCTAGAGCTGACAGCGTTCTTCAAAGCGCTTCGGGCTTGGGAGATGTGGCCTAGTGGTTAGCTCCACCGCATCTGAAGCAGGAGGTTGTGGGTTTGAACCCAGGTAAAGCTTTCTCTGGTGTTTCGGCCCAATTCATCAGTTTCTAGTCTGACAACGTAACAATGGTGGCTTACATCAATCATCGGGGGGAACACAGGGTTCCTTAGCATTGACTGAGGTAGCCATGATAATCCGGAGAGCGGAGGCCCATTCTTGCCATCTGTCGGCGATCCACATACCAGAGGTTGACACCTGGGAGGCGGATTTTTTGAGCAAGCAAACCTTTCATCCAGGAGAGTGGGATCTCCATCCGGAAGTATTCTTCTACCTGATTTTCAAATGGGGTTGGACGGAGTTGGATCTCATGGCATCTCACCAGAATGCCGGGCTTCTGAGATATACGGGTCCAGGGCCGCAAAAGTCTGAGCTGATAGATACCTTGGCAGTTCCTTGGTCCTTCAGCCTCGAATATCTATTTCCCCCGTTTGCGTTTTCTTTCCCGGGTGATTGCTCGAATCACATAGGAGAAGGAATCGGTGATCCTCATCGCTTCTGCATGGCCTTGCAGGATTTGGTTGGCCGACCTGGTGGACATTTCATTCCTGCCACCTTGGAAGATTCCATTGAGGAAGGACCTTCTCATTCAGGGATCATTCCTTCACCCGAATCTAGTTTTCTCTGCAACTGACTGCTTGAAGATTGAACGCTTAATTTTATCCAAGCGGGGTTCTCTGATTTGGTCATGGATTCCTTGATTCAGGCATGTAAGCCTGTAACTTGGAAGACTTACCATATGGTGTGGCGCATATGTCTATTGGTGTGAATCCAAGGGCTACTCATGGAGTAGAGTTAGGATTCTCAGGATTTTGTCTCTTTTCCAAGAAGGATTGGAAGAGGGTTTATCAGCGAGTTCCCTTAGGGGTCAGATCTCTGCCTTATCTATTTTATTGCACAAGCGTCTGGCTGATGTACCAGATATTCAATCTTTTTGTCAGGCTTTGATTAGAATCGGGCTTGTGTTTTAACCATTTGTTCCTCCATGGAGTTTGACTTTAGTTTTCAAAGTTCTTCAAGGAGTTCTATTTTAACCTCTGCATTCCATAGATATTCATTTGTTATCTTAGAAGTTTTATTTCTTGTTGCCTTTTCTTCTGCTCGATGAGTGTCTGAGCTTTCAGCATTACCATATCATTCACCTTTCCTTATTTTTCATTCGGATAAGGTGGTTTTACGTCCTAATCTGGTTTTCTTCATAAGGTTTTTTTCAGACAAGAACATGAATCTAGGTTTGTTGTTCCTTCCTTGTGTCTTACTCCTTCTTATTAAGAAGGAACGTCTTCTGTAGATTCCTCATGGGCATTCAAAACTGATGCTTCTGTTGAACGGATTTGCAAGAGCAACTTGATCCTCTCTTCACATTTATTCTATATTTTTACAAATTTGATAACTTTGCTTCGGCTGAGGCTGTTTTGGGGAGAAAGGTTCTTCGAGCAGTGGTGCCTTCTGTTTAGGTTCCCTGTGTACTCTAGCTTTGGTATTGTATCCCACAAGTAAGGATGAAATCCGTGGACTCATCGTGTCTTTAAAAAGAAAAGAAAATGTATGCTTACCTGATAAATTTGTTTCTGTTTAGACACGATGAGACACCTCTGCACCTTGGCTTTTCCTTTCTCTTCCTAACTTCGGTCGAATGATTGAAGTGGGAGGGAAGGGAGGAGCTATATATACAGCTCTGCTGTGGTGCTCTTTGCCTCCTCCTGCTGACCAGGAGGCGTAATCCCACAAGTAAGGATGAAATCCGTGGACTCATCGTGTCTAAAATGAATCAAATTTATCAGGTAAGCATAAATTTTCTTTTTGCACACAACGGAAATAATGCTCATATTACAAGTTGAAAATAAACACAATCGTAAGAGTACAATGACATTTTACGCTCATTGGGCTACAACATAAATGCATTGACAATTACACTTACACTCCTATAAATATCTGATAAAAATTAGTCACATAAATATAAAAAAAAAGTTATATGGTAGGTATTTTTCTTCTGCGCTTTCCGTTGGAGTATATGGGGAGAATAAGTTAACGCAGTTGCAATATTTAAAGTCTTTTTGCTAGCGTTTGTCTGGCTTCACTTGTGCGCAAACTTTTTATTTTCAACTTGTAATACGCACGCTACCCTCTATGCGCAAAAAATGTACTTCTAGTGGGATCGCTAAATACTGCTCCATTTGTATTGTTTTAAAAGATAGATAATCCCTTTATTACCCATTGCCCAGTTTTGCATAACCAACACAGTTATAATAATATACTTTTAACCTCTGTGATTATCTCTGCAAACTGCCCCTTTTTTCAGTTCTTTTGACAGACTTGCAGTCTAGCCAATCAGTGCCTGCTCCCAGATAACTTCACGTGCACGAGCACAGTGTTATCTATATGAAATACGTGAACTAACACCCTCTAGTGGTGAAAAACTGTTAAAATGCAATCTGAAAAGAGGTGGGCTTCAAGGTCTAAGAAATTAGTATATGAACCTCCTAGGTTAAGCTTTCAACTAAGAATACCAAGAGAACAAAGCAAAATTGGTGATAAAAGTAAATTGGAAAAAATGTTTAAAATTACATGTTCTATCTGAATCATGAAAGTTTATTTTGGCCTAGACTGTCCCTTTAATGAGAAAAATAATTCTAAATATGTTCACTTAAGATCACTTAATAAGATCTGTTTTGTTTGAAAAATGTAAAAACGAAGTCAGAGATTATATTGAAACAAACCTTTTTTTTTTCTTCTGGTTATTCAAGTCTGTGTAGACTTTTCTTACTACCATATAATGGTGCTTACAACTACCATAGATCTAGTCCTGACGTTTTATTTACTGTGTTTTCATGATTTGTATGAATAAATTATTTTACTTTGCTTTATTTAGTGGTGACGGCACAATGGGGGTTTTCAATATAAAGAGACGGAGGTTTGAGCTGCTTTCAGAATTTCAAAATGGAGATTTGACTTCTGTAGCTATAATGAAGGTAAGTCACTTTAGACTATATTATAGACAGAAGGTTATGTGGTGTTAATCCCAAACTGCAAAACTGATGAGTTTTTGCTTGGGTACTGTGTGTGTATGTATATGTATATATATATATATATATATATATATATATATATATATATATATATATATATATATATATATATATATGCTCATAAATTTGCATACCCTGGCAGAATTTGATTTCTTGGACATTTTTCAGAGAATATGAATAACACAAAATCTTTTCTTTCACTCATGGTTAGTGTTTGGCTGAAGCCATTTATTATCAATCAACTGTGTTTACTCTTTTTAAATCATAATGACAACTACCCAAATGACCCTGATCAAAAGTTTACATACCCTGGTGATTTTGGCCTGATAACATGCACACAAGTTGACACAAAGGGGTTTGAATGGCTATTAAAGGTAACCATCCTCACCTGTGATCTGTTTGCTTGTAAGTAGTGTGCGTGTATAAAAGGTCAATGAGTTTCTGGACTCCTGACAGACCCTTGCATCTTTCATCCAGTGCTGCACTGACGATTCTGGATTCTGAGTCATGGGGAAAGCAAAAGAATTTTCAAAGGATCTGCGGGAAAAGGTAGTTGAAATGCATAAAACAGGAAAGGGATATAAAAAGATATCCAAGGAATTAAGAATGCAAATCAGCAGTGTTCAAACTCTAATAAAGCCAGGGGTTGATTTTGTGGTGCATAGGAGTTAGTTTAATTTCTCATAGAGCATGCAATTTTTGTCCGGTTTTCACCTCTTTCGGCCGAAATGGGATAGGCCCATTTTCGGCCAATCATTTTGGCGGCCGAAATGTCGGTGCATCCCTAATTAATTTAAAAAAAATAAATATATATATATATATATATATATATAGCGGGTAAAGTCAGATATTTGGTAATCCCCTGGTAAAACAGACGTTGTATTGTGCCGACCGAGCGGCGACTTAGTAAAAGGTGCTGTGATGTGCCGACCAAGTGGCGGGCGTGCAAAACAGGGAAAGCCGACTGGGCGATGTCTGTGGTGTGTCCGTGCACACTTCTGGATTGCGTAGGATGGTGACTGTAGGTCAGGGATTGAGTTATACCGACAAGCCCTCTGTGTCAGTCTTATGATTGATCCGTATGTTAACGGACTAAGGAGATCCAACTGGTGTATTAGAGATGGTCCGTATATGAACGGACTTATACGATCTGTTTGTTGAAAATGCCCTGTTATACAGGGAAAATGGGAGTGGTAATTCAAAACCAAATCCTTAGCCAATCCTCAGCAATCTTTTCCAATCTTTTAAGCCACAAATTGGGGGTTCTTGTGAGGTTGCTTTTGTGATGAGGTATATGTAGATAACAGCAGAACAGTGAACAGCAGTCTGAGTATATTCACATTCTTTCCCTGTTAGTGTTCTTTTTTCTATGTTTTTTTATGAAGTATCTTTTTAGAGTTAACTTGCAAACTTACTGGTTGATGTTAATTAGTGTTTCAAATTTCAGTTCAGTTTGCAGGATGAAGCGAACGATAGACCCTTATTGAGAACTTGTTCTTGTATCTAATTTATTGGGTATTGACTTAGATTAAAAATGCCTGTATTCGTTATTTCTGCCTTTTTGGAATTTGGTTTTGGGGGTCCTCCACCTCTAGCCTTCTTTTATTCCATAGGTTTCTTTGTGGTTTTTCTATTCCGTGATACATTAGGTTTTTTGATATGCCCTCTCTTAGGGGTGAGTTCCCTAAAAAAAACTTGTGTGGGGGTGTTATGGGAGACACTATTATGGGTGGGATCCTCATATTGTTCAAATTGGAGAGATTGAAATCTATTTCTAGTGGGTACCCTCCAATTTTGTTTGTATTTTCTTGTACTGTATGTGATTGTTGTTTGTCATAACTTCTATTATTGTATTCAGCTTGTAAAAAACATTGATTTCTAAAATGTCAGTTGTGATTAAATGTGTACTCTTCATTATTTTGTTGTCTCTGTCATTGGTAGAATTCTCTTCTAGGATGGGAATAATTTCTGGGCTTCCAGTTTTCATTATGTGTATACTTCTCATTTTTATGTAGTCTCCATTGTGATTTAACTGGACTAGCATGTGTATTTCAACTCTAAAATTCATATTAGTGTGAAAGGGTGAAACACTAAATAATTCATCCTTTCATATGAATCGAAATTCAAATGTCTATTTTCTGTCCTTTTTATGTGATAAGAACTATTATAGGGTCTGAATTGAGGTTTAAATTTAGTGGTTCTGTAGTTTTGATAGCTGCCTTTGCTAAAGATGGAAAGCAATACGCTCTCCTTATTCAGCATTGCACCAGCAGCTGCTGGTGCAACGTCACCTCCTGCAGACTCGTGGCCAATAGGCCGCCATCAGGGGGTGTCAATCAACCCGATCGTACTTGATCGGGTTGAATTCTGGCGATTCCTGTCCGCCTGCTCAGAGCAGGCAGACAGGGTTATGGAGCAGCGGTCTTTGTGACCGCTGCAGCATGACTTGTGTGAAACACGGGCCGTCAAGATCCATTCGGATTGATAGATAGGCCCCATGGGCTTTGTCTCTCCTATTGGGTGGAATATTAGTATCATCAGCTATAGTATGTTCTGTTTCTAAATCTTTACAGTCTTCTTCTTTAGAATAATCTCCTAAATCACGGTTATATTTAGAATTTTTACTTACCATTCTATTCTCTTTAAATTCACAGATTCTTATCATTATATCTTTTTGTTTATTTTTATATTCATCGTTATTTTCACATACTTTTAAATTGTTTTTATAAATTTCAATTTCTGCTTTAATTTAAAGGGACAGTCAAGTCCAAAAAAAACTTTCATTTTTCAAATAGTGCAGGTAATTTTAAACAACTTTCCAATTTACTTTCCAATTTTGCTTTGCTCTCTTGGTATTCTAGTTGAAAGCAAACCTAGGGAGGCACATATGATAATTTCTAAGCCCTTGAAGACTGCCTCTATTTTATTTACTTTTCACAGCAGGGTAGTGCAAGCTCATGTAGGCCATATAGATAGCATTGTGATCACGCCCATGGCTAGTGGCAGACACTGCACTAATTGGCTAAAATGCAAGTCAATAGATAATGACTAAAAGTCATGTGATTAGGGGCGGTCAGAAGATGCTTAGATACAAGTTAGTCACAGAAGTAAAAAGTGTATTAATATAACAGTGTTGGTTATGCAAAACTGGTGAATGGGTAATAAAGGGATTATCTATCTTTTTAAACAACAAAAATTCTGGTGTTGACTGTCCCTTTAAGTTAGGGAGAGGTTTCCTGATTTAACTATAATTTTCACATGACTTATAGAAGCTGTTTCTAGGACTTCAAACCATTCGTTTGATAATTCATGAAGTGGGAAAGTACAGTTTTTCTTCAGTCTAAGTCAGTTCGGGACCATATTATGAGCTATATATTTTTGTGTAAATTTTACCTCAATAGTGTGTTTTAGTTCCTTTAAAAGGTGATTTTCTAGTTCTCCACATAAATCTTGGAGATTTTTAGTTGAATTAAAGGGACACTGAACCCAATTTTTTCTTTCATGATTCATATAGAGCATAACATTTTAAACAACTTTCTAATTTTCTCCTATTATCAATTTTTCTTCGTTCTCTTGCTATCTTTATTTTAAAAGCAGGAATGTAAATCTTAGCAGCCAGCCCATTCTAGGTTCAGCACCATGGATAGCGCTTGCTTATTGGAGGATTACATTTACCCACCAATAAGCAAGCATAACCCAGGTTCTCAACCAAAAATGGGCCGGCTCCTATGCATCACATTCCTTCTTTTTAAATTAAGATAGCAAGAGAATAAAGAAAAGTTGATAATAGAAGTAAATTAGAAAGTTGCTTAAAATTGCATGCTCTATATGAATCATGAAAGAAAAAATTTGGATTTAGTGTCCCTTTAATGGTAGTAGTGGAATCAGTTCTATCATTTTGTGTAATATTTTGCAACATTAGATCCATCTGGGCAAATATATCCATAAGTTGATGGAGGATGGATTTATTATTAAAAATAGAAGTATATACAGTTGTATGCAAAAGTTTAGGCACCCCTGACAATCTCCATGATTTTCAATTATAAATAATTGGGTGTTTGGATCAGCAATTTCATTTATTCTACAAGATACGACGAGTCCACGGATTTCATCCTTGTGGGATTTATCCTCCTGCTAACAGGAAGTGGCAAAGAGCACCACAGCAGTGCTGTATATATAGCTCCTCCCTTCCCTCCACCTCCAGTCATTCTCTTTGCTTGTGTTAGTAATAGGAAGAGGTAAAGTGAGGTGTTAGTTTTAGATTCTTCAATCAAGAAGTTTTTTATTTTAAAATGTTACCGGTGAGTACTATTTTCCTCAGGGAGAAATGGAGAAGAAGAAATTTTTCTGCCCTGAGGTTGATGATCTTAGCAGACGTTACTAAGATCCATTCTGGTTCCCACAAGCTTCTGAAGGTAATGCAAGAGAAATCTTCAGTGTGGAGAACGGTGTCATGCTACAAGCAGCATTCAGGTATGTTCAGTCTTTTATTTCTGAGGAGACTTGTTATATCAGAACTGGCTGACGTTTTTCCCTGTAAGGGAAGGGGTAAGCAGTAGACCTATATGACTGAGGGTGTTGCTGAAATTCCTGTGTTTTATGTATATTGCTACTACGTTTTTGTATAGCTATATTGGGGCTTGACACTGGGAGAGGCAGCTTGACTCTTATATATTTAATATGGAAGGGGTCAGTAGGGCTGCAGTGATATGTAATATGCTTGTTAGGGGTACAGAATCCATATGGCTTATTTCTCTTGCAAGGTGTATCCAGTCCACGGATTCATCCTTTACTTGTGGGATATTCTCATTCCCTACAGGAAGTGGCAAAGAGAGCACACAGCAAAGCTGTCCATATAGCTCCCCCTCTAGCTCCACCCCCCAGTCATTCTCTTTGCCGGCTCTAAGCACTAGGGTCTCTCTACGGGAGGGTAAAGTGAATGTGGTGTTAGAAATGCAATCTTATTTAGGCTTTAGGTACATACTGTGAAAATTTCAGGAGAATTGCTGCATTTTTCACTGTTTTGTAAAATTGTGTGCTCTTTTTACTTCTTAAAGGCACAGTAACGTTTTTTTCAAATTGTGTTTTTTATTTGATTAAAGTGATTTCCAAGTCTGCTTGTATATATTACTATTAAACATGTCTGACACTAAGGAAAATCCTTGTTCAATGTGTTTAGAAGCCATGGTGGAACCCCCTCTCAGAATGTGTCCCACTTGTACTGATATGTCTATACACTTTAAAGATCATATTGTTGCACTTAAAAATGTGGCCCAAGATGATTCTCAGACTGAAGGTAACGAGGGTAGCCCGTCCGCCTCTCCCCAAGTGCCACAACCAGTTACGCCCGCGCAAGCGACGTCTAGTACCTCTAGTGCGTCTAACACTTTTACATTACAAGACTTAGCGGCAGTCATGGATAATTCTCTTACAGCCTTCTTATCTAAACTGCCCGTGTTACCCGCAAAGCGTGATAGCTCCGTTTTAGGAACAGATTATGAGCATTCTGACGCTTTGGTAGCCGTATCCGATATACCCTCACAACGCTCTGAAGTGGGAGCGAGGGATTTGATGTCTGAGGGAGAAGTCTCTAATTCAGGAAGGGTCCCTCCTCAGACAGATTCAGATACATTGGCTTTTAAATGTAAACTAGAATACCTCCGCGTTTTGCTTAGGGAGGTATTGGCTACTCTGGATGACTGCGACTCTTTTGTGATCCCAGAGAAATTGTGTAAAATGGACAAGTACCTAGAGGTCCCGGTTTACACGGATACGTTTCCGGTCCCTAAGAGGATTGCGGATATCGTTACTAGGGAGTGGGATAGACCAGGTGTTTTCTTTGCTCCCCCTCCTGTTTTTAAGAAAATGTTCCCCATACCTGACCCTGTGTGGGACTCGTGGCAGATGGTCCCTAAGGTGGAGGGGGCTATTTCTACACTTGCTAAACGCACAACCATACCAATTGAAGACAGTTGTGCTTTTAAAGACCCTATGGATAAGAAGTTAGAGGGTTTACTTAAGAAGATTTTTGTTCAACAAGGTTTTCTTCTCCAACCTATTGACTGCATTATTCCTGTAACTACTGCAGCTGCTTTCTGGTTTGAGGCGCTGGAAGACTTGCTCCAGACGGAGACCTCATATGAGGAAATTATGGATAGAATTAAGGCTCTAAAGCTAGCTAATTCTTTTATCACTGACGCCACTTTCCAAATAGCTAAGTTAGCGGCGAAAAATTCAGGTTTCGCCATTTTGGCATGCAGGGCGCTATGGCTAAAGTCCTGGTCGGCCGATGTGTTGTCTAAATCCAAGCTTTTGAACATCCCTTTCAAAGGAAAGACCCTCTTCGGGCCTGAATTGAAAGAGATTATTTCAGATATCACCGGGGGAAAAGGCCATGCTCTCCCTCAGGACAAGCCCTTTAAGACAAAGAACAAGGCTAATTTTCATTCCTTTCGCAATTTCAGGAACGGCCCGCTTCATCCTCTCCGGCTGCAAAGCAAGAGGGTAACGCTTCACAGCCCAAGGCAACCTGGAAACCTTACCAGGGCTGGAATAAGGGTAAACAGGCCAAAAAGCCTGCAGCTGCCACCAAGACAGCATGAAGGGGTAGCCCCTGATCCGGGACCGGATCTAGTAGGGGGCAGACTCTCTCTCTTCGCTCAGGCCTGGGCAAGAGATGTACACGATCCTTGGGCATTAGTGATTGTAGCCCAGGGATATCTTCTAGAATTCAAGGACTCTCCTCCAAGGGGAAGGTTCCACATTTCTCGTCTGTCTTCAGATCAGACAAAGAAAGAGGCGTTTTTACGCTGTGTAGAAGATCTACTTACAATGGGAGTGATCCACCCAGTTCCAATTGCAGAACAAGAACTGGGGTTTTACTCAAACCTGTTTGTGGTTCCCAAAAAAGAAGGAACTTTCAGACCAATCCTGGATCTCAAAATTCTAAACAAATTCCTCAGAGTCCTATCATTCAAGATGGAGACCATTCGGACAATCTTACCAATGATCCAGGAGGGTCAATATATGACTACCGTGGATCTAAGGGATGCGTATCTGCATATTCCTATCCACAAAGATAGTTTCTCAGGTTTGCCTTTCTGGACAAGCATTATCAGTTTGTGGCTCTTCCTTTTCGGGTTGGCCACTGCTCCCAGAATTTTCACAAAGGTGCTAGGGTCCCTCCTGGCGGTTCTAAGACCGCGGGGCATAGCAGTGGCGCCTTACTTAGACGACATCTTAATTCAGGCGTCGACTTTCCAAAGAACCAAATCTCACACGGAGATCGTATTGGCCTTTCTGAGGTCTCACGGGTGGTAGGTGAACGTAAAAAAGAGTTCTCTCTCCCCCTTCACAAGAGTTCCATTCCTAGGAACTCTGATAGACTCGGTAGAAATGAAAATATTTCTGACGGAGGTCAGAAAGTTAAAACTGTTAACTACTTGCCGAGCTCTTCATTCCATTCCTCGGCCATCTGTAGCTCAGTGCATGGAGACAATCGGACTAATGGTAGCGGCAATGGACATAGTGCCTTTTGCTCGGATACACCTCAGACCACTGCAACTATGCATGCTCAAACAGTGGAATGGGGATTATGCAGATTTGTCTCCTCAAATTCAGTTGGACCAGGAGACCAGAGATTCTCTTCTCTGGTGGTTGTCTCTGGATCCTAGATTCAATGTTTTCTTACAGCGCTTAAAGTGTGGACCTATAGCTCCTGTCTATAGTGGGTCCCCAGGTGCCCACTTTTAGAAAATATGTGTCAAAACGTGGTTTAGAAAGGAGCGCCAAATCTTGGCGAGGTCTGGTGCGGTATAGGTGTGAAAATATGGTATTCTGTCTGAGAAATTGTATAGCGCTATAGTTCAGCTACAATTATGGTAGTTGTGCTGTATAGATGTGTAGGTTTTGATATCTAGATATAAGATCTAAGAGTGGCACAGTTGATACATAAAAGCATTTAATACATATTAAACATATAAACAAGGGTGTCGTTTAAAATATATTTTAACAGAACGGCAAGAAATAATGTGTAAAAACACATAAACACATAAATATCTATAAAAACACGCGTGTTTTGCTTTTTAGCTGTATGTATAATGTCTCATAAAATTCGTCTCATATATAGTTGTGTTGGCATAAATCTGAAAATAATAAACAATAAAAAATAATAAAAAACAATGAAAAGTAAATAATGTCCAATAATCCCTTCTCAAAGTTAAGAGATATATAAAAAAAAGGTTAAGTAGTGTCCAAAAATCCCTTCTCAAAGTTAAGAGATATAAATAGATTTTCACATGTGTATCCAAAAAATAAACTGTCCAAATTTAAATGTTGTCCAAAAACGTGGTATAAATGAATAGTGCAAATCCAGCAGATTCAAAAGTTCTATTAAAAAAGCTTTGCAAAAAACATTTCAAAGAGACATTTAAAAAACATCAAAATGAAGGTAGAAAAAAAGGTCTATCAAAATATGGTGACAAAGAATAATCCGTGAAGTCAATCCAAAATAGTGATAAAAATAAGTCCAAAAAAGATGTAAAATATCCAAAAGATAAAAAAACAAAAAATAAATGATTAGTATGTGCACAAACTAGTGAGAGTGATCCCAAAAAGGGGGCTTATGTGGAGGGGTTATGTTTCCATGTAGAAAAATTATTTGCTGTATAAAAATAAAAAATAAAAAATAAAAATAAGCAAAAATACAAAAATATAAATAAAAATAATCCTAGGGAATCTTCAAACCCTGAAAATAAAAGATAATAACAATAGTGTAATACTGTATTATAATTCAACAATCAAGGAATAAATAGCTCACCATAGCTCTGTCAACGCGTTTCGGCCCTCAAGAGAGGCCTTTATCAAGACTATAGTATGGTGTGGGTGAGCTGAGGACTTTATACCTTTCTCTAACCAATCAAATTGCATTGAAATTGCGCCAAATTTTTGCGCCAAAATTTCGCGCCAAAATTTCGCGCCAAAAATGTGGTACCGGAAGTGTTGAGCCGGAAGTGCTCATCTGTATAAAAAAAAAAAAAAAAAAATAAATAAAAAAAAAAAAATAAAATAAAAAAAAAAGTTCACATTTGTCTCTGTATCATTTAGATAAGGCTTTTATTTAGAGTTTGTCTATGTCTATGTTTATTAAACATTGTCTATGTTGTTCCTAATGTGTTTATTCGTGTTATGTGCCTTAGTAGTTAGCTGTGGGGTCAAATGTTATGGTTTGCCGGTGTTTTTTTTAACCGGAAATGGCCGCTGAGATGTAAACATCCGGTTAAGCTATATCGGATGTTATGGGTGAGGCGGAAGTGGTATTTACTCTGTACCAATCAGATCCGGAGGGGCAGAAAGCAGTTATCCCACATGTAGAGCCAGTTTTACAACTTGGCATGAAATATATGACAAAATACCGGTACGTTTCTGAACCGGAAGTAGCCGGAAAAAGTAAGATACTTTAACATCCGGTAAGATTGAGCCGGATGTTGCACCTTACCGGTCATGGTTAAACCGGAAGTGGTGTGTATCCTAGCCTATTCAAATTCAAAGGGACAAAAAGTGTTAACCTTGGTATTTGTCTAGTGAACAAAATCAATGTAGGGATCACGGTACAGAGAGTGTATATTGTAAAATACACAGTTTATATATATTGGAAAATATATATATATATCGAAAAATACATAATCTAATAAATAGAGATCTAAAAACCTTAAAGGAACTTTTGGAAACTTTCTAAAAAACTTTTTAGGATAAAAATATAAAAGATATGTAGTATAAAGAAAAACTTTTTTACAATGCATCTATGATTGGTTAGAAAATCTATAGAAGGAGTACATTTGTATCAACCTGTATTCTCTTTTTGTCATGTGCAATATTGGGTATTGGAAGTCTTATTTTCTATCTAAATGTGCCTGGTATAAAAATTAGTTAACCATGTGCGCACTATGATAGGAGTTTTTTGAAATCTGATGTGGATATGAAGGAAACTTGTCTCATACAAGTATATGAATGTATTTATGTAGATTGTGAGATCAATCGGTACTTTTATCGATCTAATAGATTAGTTGTCTTTTGGGGAATTGTGAATTTAAATTTGTTATGAGGTGTAATCATGTTGTTGGTATTGGGATTATGTTACCTCTATACACATTTTAAATTGTGTTTATATTCTTATGAAGAGTCAGGCTTCGGTTACTTTCTAACTTATTCTGTTAGATATTTCCCAGATGGAGAGGTTGCTAAGTCAAGTGTCTCTTATGCTGTTGACATATTATGGGATCATATCTTGTTAATATTATTGGCATCTCATATGCTGTTGACATATTAGGGGATCATATCTTGTTAATGTTATTGGCATCTATATAGTCTCTCTGTATGTGTAATAAGGTTTGTTGGAACTCATCTTATGGCTATTTGAGTAGAGCAATAAAAATAAAGATGATTAGATTGGCTTTAGAGATCCTAATATAGATCTTTGTGTGGATCTATGCAGGACATCTTCATTAGATATATTTTGTTCTTGTCGTGTCATATATTGACCTCGTTATGTTTTCTTTATTGTTTTCCTTCTGTATGAGGGCAGCAGTGTTTTCCGAATAGATATTCAGAAGTCAAATTTATGTGTGTTTCAAGCTTAAAAGATGTGAGAGGTCTTCCTTGTTGTTCAGACCCTTCGGGTAGAGACAATCCAGCTCAAATATCCATCTGGATTCCGCGATTAGGAGCTTCTTTTCATAGTTGCCTCCCCTCCAATTAGGCTTTACTATCTGGATACCATAGAAGTTTAGATCCTTGATGTTTCCTTTGTGTTTAATAGAAAAGTGTCTATACAGTGCGGTGTCTGTGCTGCCATGTTCAATCTGTAGCACATGTTCCCGTATTCTGTCTTTTAGGCATCTCGAGGTTTGTCCGACGTATTGTAGTCCACATTTGCATAACTACTAAGGCACATAACACGAATAAACACATTAGGAACAACATAGACAATGTTTAATAAACATAGACATAGACAAACTCTAAATAAAAGCCTTATCTAAATGATACAGAGACAAATGTGAACTTTTTTTTTTTTTTTTTTTTTTTTTTTTTTTTTTTATACAGATGAGCACTTCCGGCTCAACACTTCCGGTACCACATTTTTGGCGCGAAATTTTGGCGCGAAATTTTGGCGCAAAAATTTGGCGCAATTTCAATGCAATTTGATTGGTTAGAGAAAGGTATAAAGTCCTCAGCTCACCCACACCATACTATAGTCTTGATAAAGGCCTCTCTTGAGGGCCGAAACGCGTTGACAGAGCTATGGTGAGCTATTTATTCCTTGATTGTTGAATTATAATACAGTATTACACTATTGTTATTATCTTTTATTTTCAGGGTTTGAAGATTCCCTAGGATTATTTTTATTTATATTTTTGTATTTTTGCTTATTTTTATTTTTTATTTTTATACAGCAAATAATTTTTCTACATGGAAACATAACCCCTCCACATAAGCCCCCTTTTTGGGATCACTCTCACTAGTTTGTGCACATACTAATCATTTATTTTTTGTTTTTTATCTTTTGGATATTTTACATCTTTTTTGGACTTATTTTTATCACTATTTTGGATTGACTTCACGGATTATTCTTTGTCACCATATTTTGATAGACCTTTTTTTCTACCTTCATTTTGATGTTTTTTAAATGTCTCTTTGAAATGTTTTTTGCAAAGCTTTTTTAATAGAACTTTTGAATCTGCTGGATTTGCACTATTCATTTATACCACGTTTTTGGACAACACTTAAATTTGGACAGTTTATTTTTTGGATACACATGTGAAAATCTATTTATATCTCTTAACTTTGAGAAGGGATTTTTGGACACTACTTAACCTTTTTTTTATATATCTCTTAACTTTGAGAAGGGATTATTGGACATTATTTACTTTTCATTGTTTTTTATTATTTTTTATTGTTTATTATTTTCAGATTTATGCCAACACAACTATATATGAGACGAATTTTATGAGACATTATACATACAGCTAAAAAGCAAAACACGCATGTTTTTATAGATATTTATGTGTTTTTACACATTATTTCTTGCCGTTCTGTTAAAATATATTTTAAACGACACCCTTGTTTATATGTTTAATATGTATTAAATGCTTTTATGTATCAACTGTGCCACTCTTAGATCTTATATCTAGATATCAAAACCTACACATCTATACTGCACAACTACCATAATTGTAGCTGAGCTATAGCGCTATACAATTTCTCAGACAGAATACCATATTTTCACACCTATACCGCACCAGACCTCGCCAAGATTTGGCGCTCCTTTCTAAACCACGTTTTGACACAGGTTGTCTCTGGATCACCTGTCTCAGGGAATATGTTTCCGCAGACCAGAGTGGATCATTGTAACGACCGACGCCAGTCTGTTAGGCTGGGGTGCGGTCTGGACTCCCTGAAAGCTCAGGGCTTATGGTCTCGGGAAGAAACTCTTCTCCCGATAAACATTCTGGAACTGAGGGCGATATTCAATGCTCTTCAGGCATGGCCTCAACTAGCTGCGGCCAAATTCATCAGATTTCAGTCGGACAACATCACGACTGTAGCTTACGTCAATCATCAGGGGGGAACAAAGAGTTCCCTAGCAATGACGGAAGTAACCAAAATAATCAGGTGGGCAGAGGATCACTCCTGCCATCTCTCAGCAATTCACATCCCAGGAGTAGACAACTGGGAGGCGGATTTTCTAAGTCTTCAGACTTTTCACCCGGGGGAGTGGGAACTCCACCCGGAGGCATTTGCCCAGCTGACTCAGCTTTGGGACACTCCAGAGTTGGATCTGATGGCGTCCCATCAGAACACCAAACTTCCTCTCTACGGGTCCAGGTCCCGGGATTCCAAGGCGGTATTGATAGATGCTCTAGGAGCGCCTTGGTCCTTCAATCTGGCTTATGTTTTTCCACCGTTTCCTCTCCTCCCGCGTCTGGTTGCCAGAATCAAGCAGGAGAAGGCTTCGGTGATTCTGATAGCGCCTGCGTGGCCACGCAGGACTTGGTATGCAGACCTAGTGGACATGTCATCTGTCCCACCATGGACATTGCCAATGAGGCAGGATCTTCTGATACAGGGTCTGTTCAAGCATCCAAATTTAGTTTCTCTACGTCTGACTGCTTGGAGATTGAATGCTTAATTCTATCAAAGCGTGGTTTCTCTGAGTCAGTTATAGATACTCTGATTCAGGCTAGAAAGCCTGTCACCAGGAAAATCTACCATAAGATATGGCGGAAATATCTTTGTTGGTGTGAATCCAAGGGTTACTCATGGAGTAAGATTAGGATTCCCAGGATATTGTCTTTTCTCCAAAAAGGATTGGAGAAAGGATTGTCAGCTAGTTCCTTAAAAGGACAAATATCTGCTTTGTCTATCCTGTTACACAAGCGTCTGGCAGAGGTACCAAACGTTCAAGCGTTTGTTCAGGCTTTAGTCAGAAACAATAAATAAAAAAAATAAAAAGAGAGAAGCGCTCAACCTGGAAACGAACAATAGCATAATAGCTTGTTCTATGGCTAGTTACCACCCAAGAAGCAACCTCTTTTTGCTCAACATGTGTCTTTGACAGAGAAAAACATTCCTGAAGCATATCAGTCTGATCCTGACTTCACAGTACAGTCCAGCCCCGAAATACCAGGCAATTCTTCTCTGAACGAGAGAAACAGCAAAACCCCAGACGTACGTTTCGGCCTATTGTGGGCCTTGTCAGTGAGGTGCAGCCATATCCCTCTAGGCACACTGAGCTACGGGTCCACGTCTGGATTCCCGCATCACACTTAGGGAGACTTCCCAAAATGTCATAATTTGCATAAATAAAAAGAGAGAAGCGCTCAACCTGGAAACGAACAATAGCATAATAGCTTGTTCTATGGCTAGTTACCACCCAAGAAGCAGCCTCTTTTTGCTCAATATGTGCCTTTCACAGAGAAAAACTTTCCTGAAGCATATCAGTCTGATCCTGACTTCACAGTACAGTCCAGCCCCGAAATACCAGGCAATTCTTCTCTGAACGAGAGAAACAGCAAAACCCCAGACGTACGTTTCGGCCTATTGTGGGCCTCATCAGTGAGGTGCAGCCATATCCCTCTAGGCACACTGAGCAACGGGTCCACGTCTGGATTCCCGCATCACACTTAGGGAGACTTCCCAAAATGTCATAATTTGCATAAATAAAAAGAGAGAAGCGCTCAACCTGGAAACGAACAATAGCATAATAGCTTGTTCTATGGCTAGTTACCACCCAAGAAGCAGCCTCTTTTTGCTCAACATGTGCCTTTCACAGAGAAAAACTTTCCTGAAGCATATCAGTCTGATCCTGACTTCACAGTACAGTCCAGCCCCGAAAATACCAGGCAATTCTTCTCTGAACGAGAGAAACAGCAAAACCCCAGACGTACGTTTCGGCCTATTGTGGGCCTCGTCAGTGAGGTGCAGCCATATCCCTCTAGGCACACTGAGCAACGGGTCCACGTCTGGATTCCCGCATCACACTTAGGGAGACTTCCCAAAATGTCATAATTTGCATAAATAAAAAGAGAGAAGCGCTCAACCTGGAAACGAACAATAGCATAATAGCTTGTTCTATGGCTAGTTACCACCCAAGAAGCAGCCTCTTTTTGCTCAATATGTGCCTTTCACAGAGAAAAACTTTCCTGAAGCATATCAGTCTGATCCTGACTTCACAGTACAGTCCAGCCCCGAAATACCAGGCAATTCTTCTCTGAACGAGAGAAACAGCAAAACCCCAGACGTACGTTTCGGCCTATTGTGGGCCTCATCAGTGAGGTGCAGCCATATCCCTCTAGGCACACTGAGCAACGGGTCCACGTCTGGATTCCCGCATCACACTTAGGGAGACTTCCCAAAATGTCATAATTTGCATAAATAAAAAGAGAGAAGCGCTCAACCTGGAAACGAACAATAGCATAATAGCTTGTTCTATGGCTAGTTACCACCCAAGAAGCAGCCTCTTTTTGCTCAACATGTGCCTTTCACAGAGAAAAACTTTCCTGAAGCATATCAGTCTGATCCTGACTTCACAGTACAGTCCAGCCCCGAAAATACCAGGCAATTCTTCTCTGAACGAGAGAAACAGCAAAACCCCAGACGTACGTTTCGGCCTATTGTGGGCCTCGTCAGTGAGGTGCAGCCATATCCCTCTAGGCACACTGAGCAACGGGTCCACGTCTGGATTCCCGCATCACACTTAGGGAGACTTCCCAAAATGTCATAATTTTGCATAAATAAAAAGAGAGAAGCGATCAACCTGGAAACGAACAATAGCATAATAGCTTGTTCTATGGCTAGTTACCACCCAAGAAGCAGCCTCTTTTTGCTCAATGGGGAAGTCTCCCTATGGGTGATGGGGGAAACCAGACGTGGACTCCTTGCCCAGTGTGCTTAGAGGAATGTGGCTGCACCTCACTGACGAGGCCCATAGGAGGCCGAAACAATCGTCTGGGGTTGTCATGTTCCTTGTTCAGAGGAGAATTGCCTGGTATTTTGGGGCTGGACTGACCTTGCTTGGCGGGATCAGACTGATATACTTCAGGAAAGTTTTCTTCTGTGAAAAGCACACTGGTCTAAAAGAGGCTGCTTCCGGGTGGTAAATCGCCATAGAACAAGCCACTGAGCTGTTGTTCGTTCCTGGTAGAGCGCTTCTCTCTTTGTATGCAAACTATTATGACCCTGGGGAAGTCTCCCTATGGGTGATGGGGGAAACCAGACGCGGACTCCTTGCCCAGTGTGCTTAGAGGAATGTGGCTGCACCTCACTGACGAGGCCCATAGGAGGCCGAAACGATCGTCTGGGGTTGTCCTGTTCCTTGTTCAGAGGAGAATTGCCTGGTATTTCGGGGCTGGACTGACCTTACTTGGCGGGATCAGACTGATATACTTCAGGAAAGTTTTCTTCTGTGAAAAGCACACTGATCTAAAAGAGGCTGCTTCCGGGTGGTAAATCGCCATAGAACAAGCCACTGAGCTGTTGTTCGTTCCTGGTATAGCGCTTCTCTCTTTGTATTTAGTCAGAATCAAGCCTGTCTATAAACCTGTGGCTCCGCCATGGAGTTTGAATCTAGTTCTTTCAGTTCTTCAAGGGGTTCCGTTTGAAGCTTTACATTCCATAGACATTAAGTTGTTATTTTGGAAAGTTTTGTTTTTGATAGCTATCTCTTCTGCTAGAAGAGTTTCAGAATTATCTGCCTTACAGTGTGATTCACCTTACCTGGTGTTCCACGCAGATAAGGTAGTTTTGCGTACCAAGCCTGGTTTTCTTCCTAAAGTTGTTTCTAACAAGAATATTAACCAGGAAATAGTTGTTCCTTCTCTGTGTCCTAATCCATCTTCGAAGAAGGAACATCTATTACACAATCTTGATGTAGTTTGTGCTTTAAAGTTCTATTTACAAGCAACTATGGATTTCAGACAAACATCTTTGTTTGTTATCTATTCTGGTAAGAGGAGAGGTCAGAAAGCGACTGCTACCTCTCTTTCCTTTTGGCTGAAAAGCATCATCCGTTTGGCCTATGAGACTGCTGGCCAGCAGCCTCCTGAAAGAATTACTGCTCATTCTACCAGAGCAGTGGCTTCCACATGGGCTTTCAAAAATGAGGCTTCTGTTGAACAGATTTGTAAGGCAGCAACTTGGTCTTCACTGCATACTTTTGCCAAATTTTGCAAATTCAATACTTTTGCTTCTTCGGAGGCTATTTTTGGGAGAAAGGTTTTGCAAGCAGTGGTGCCTTCCGTTTAAGGTACCTGTCTTGTTCCCTCCCTTCTTCCGTGTCCTAAAGCTTTGGTATTGGTATCCCACAAGTAAAGGATGAATCCGTGGACTGGATACACCTTGCAAGAGAAAACAGAATTCATGCTTACCTGATAAATTACTTTCTCTTGCGGTGTATCCAGTCCACGGCCCGCCCTGGCATTTAAGTCAGGTAAAAAATTTTTTGTTTAAACTACAGTCACCACTGCACCCTATGGTTTCTCCTTTTTCTTCCTAACCTTTGGTCGAATGACTGGGGGGTGGAGCTAGAGGGGGAACTATATGGACAGCTTTGCTGTGTGCTCTCTTTGCCACTTCCTGTAGGGAATGAGAATATCCCGCAAGTAAAGGATGAATCTGTGGACTGGATACACCGCAATAGAAAGTAATTTATCAGGTAAGCATAAATTCTGTTTTTCAAACCACTTCCCATGCGGTTAGGCAGACTGTTGATGCGACGTCCATGATGGACGGGGCCTATTTCGCGTGCTTAGACGCGCAGTTTCTTCCTTCTAGAATGCAGCAGGCACTTGCTCCGGTGGGACCTAAGGTTCAATATCAGTCACCGGATCGTTATTGAGTCAATCTTGTGTTCCCAGGGGGCAGGTAGGCGCCACAGCAGAGCTGTGGTGAGGTGCAGGGGCTGTTATCGTTATTTAAAGTTATTTTCAAGAATAAAAAGACTCCTTAAAAAATGATTTAGCTTCTTATCAGGTGCTGCAATAATTTTTGGCAAATTTGAACTACTCTGTGTATTTTTTTTTAGTGCTAAAAAAACTCGTTTTGGTGCAGTTCAGTAAAATTGTTGCTCTTTTATTATTTAAAGGTGCAGTACATTTTTTCAAAAAATTCTTTGACTCTATAAATAGGGTTAAAAATGACTATTGTGGCTATTGCTAGTCTGTTTAACATGTCTGACACTGAGGAAACTTATTGTTCTATGTGTTTAGAGGCCATTGTGGAACCCCTCCTTATTTTGTGTACCTCTTGTACTGAAAGGGCCTTACAATGTAAAAAGCATATTTTATGTAAAGAAAGTGTGCCTAAGGATGATTCTCAGTCTGAAGAGAATCAGGTAATGCCGCCTAATTCTCCCCTAGTGTCACAACCTTTAACGCCCACCCAAGCGACGCCGAGTTCCTCAACAGCGTCTACTTCTTTTACTCTGCAGGATATGGCTGCAGTTATGTCAACTACCCTTACAGAGGTATTATCTAAGTTGCCAGTGTTACAGGGTAAACGCAGTAGGACAGGAATCAATGTAAATACTGAGTCCTCTGATGCTTTGTTGGCTATTTCCGATGTACCCTCAAAGGGATTGAGCTGGGGGTCAGGGAACTTTTGTCTGAGGGAAAACTTATGGAATGGGGAAGTGTGTTACCTCAGACAGATTTGGACGTCATGTCCTTTAAATTTAAGCTGGAACACCTCCGCCTGTTACTTAGGGAGGTTTTAGCGACTCTGGATGACTGTGACCCTATTATGGTACCACCAGAGAAATTGTTTAAAATGGACAAATATCTGGAAGTTCCTGCTTACACTGATGTTTTTCCGGTTCCCAAGAGGATCTCGGAGATTATAAAGAAGGAGTGGGACAGACCGGGTATACCGTTCTCTCCGCCTCCTAATTTTATGAAAATGTATCCCATATCAGACACCATTCGGGACTCTTGGCAATCTGTCCCTAAGGTGGAGGGAGCTATATCTACCCTGGCTAAGCGTACAACTATTCCTATTGAGGACAGTTGTGCTTTCAAAGACCCTATGGATAAGAAATTAGAGGGTCTTCTAAAGAAATTATTTTTCTCTTGCAAGGTGTATCCAGTCCACGGATTCATCCTTTACTTGTGGATATTCTCCTTCTTTACAGGAAGTGGCAAAGAGAGCACACAGCAGAGCTGTCCATATAGCTCCCCCTCTAGCTCCACTCCCCAGTCATTCTCTTTGCCGGCTCTAAGCACTAGGGTCTCTCTCGGGAGGGTAAAGTGAATTTGGTGTTAGAATTGTAGTTTTTATTATCTTCAATCAAAAGTTTATTTTAAATGGTACCGGTTTGTTGTAACTAAAATCCACTGCTGTTCCCACACAGGACTGAGGAGTACCAGAAAACTTCAGTTGGGGGGGAACAGTTTGCAGGGTGAACTGCAATAAGGTATGTTCAGTCATTTATTTCTAGACAAGACTGAGATAATGCTAGAAGAGACTGACAATATCCCCATGAGGGGAGGGTAAGCTATGTTCACAGACTTAGTAAGGAATTGAATGCTTACATAACAGGGCTAATTATGCTGGTTGACACTTATTCAGGGCAATCGATTGTTTAGCTAAGGAAAATATCGTTTGCAAGAGACTTTGAAAGCCCTTTTGGGTTCTTTCTGGGGTTATTACCCACATGGCTAATTTTTATTCACTTAGGAGTGATTTCTTAGGCCTCACAGCTCCGGTATAGAGTGGGAGGAGCCTAATTTCGCACCTCAGATGCGCAGTTAGAATTGCAGAGAAGTTCATGCTGCTTCACATGGAGGGTCCTGCTGCTGTTTGAGGGCCTTAAAGAAGCTATATTCCCCCAAATCTGATCCCTAAGGGCAGGTAGGGCCACAGCAAGGCTGTGGCAAGGTGCTGTAGTAATTTTAACCGGGTGTTGGCTTTAGGCTGCTCCGGCTTGGGCATTAAGGGGTTAATCGTTTTGCAACATACGGTGAAAATTTCAAAAGGATTGCTGCATTTTTCACTGTTTTGTAAAATTGTGTGCTCTTTTTATCTCTTAAAGGCACAGTAACGTTTTTTCAAATTGTGTTTTTTATTTGATTAAAGTGATTTCCAAGCCTGCTTGTGTATACTACTAGTCTGTTAAACATGTCTGACACTAAGGAAAATCCTTGTTCAATGTGTTTAGAAGCCATGGTGGAACCCCCTCTCAGAATGTGCCCCACTTGTACTGATATGTCTATACACTTTAAAGATCATATTGTTGCACTTAAGAATGTGGCCCAAGATGATTCTCAGACTGAAGGTAACGAGGGTAGCCCGTCTGCCTCTCCCCAAGTGTCACAACCAGTTACACCCGCGCAAGCGACACCTAGTACCTCTAGTGCGTCTAACCCTTTTACATTACAAGACTTAGCGTCAGTCATGGATAATTCTCTTACAGCCTTCTTATCTAAACTGCCTGTGTTACCTGCAAAGCGTGATAGCTCCGTTTTAAGAACAGATTATGAGCATTCTGACGCTTTGGTAGCCGTATCCGATATACCCTCACAACGCTCTGAAGTGGGAGCGAGGGATTTGATGTCTGAGGGAGAAGTCTCTGATTCAGGAAGGGTTCCTCCTCAGACAGATTCAGATACATTGGCTTTTAAATTTAAACTAGAACACCTCCGCGTTTTGCTTAGGGAGGTATTAGCTACTCTGGATAACTGCGACCCTTTGGTGATCCCAGAGAAATTGTGTAAAATGGACAAGTACCTAGAGGTCCCTGTTTACACGGATGCGTTTCCGGTCCCTAAGAGGACTGCGGATATCGTTACTATGAGTGGGATAGACCAGGTGCTCCCTTTGTTTCCCCTCCTGTTTTTAAGAAAATGTTCCCCATATCTGACCCTGTGCCGGACTCGTGGCAGACGGTCCCTAAGGTGGAGGGGGCTGTTTCTTCACTTGCTAAACGCACAACCATACCAATTGAAGACAGTTGGGCTTTTAAAGACCCTATGGATAAGAAGTTAGAGGGTTTACTAAAGAAAATGTTTGTTCAACAAGGTTTTCTTCTCCAGCATATTGCCTGCATTATTCCTGTAACTACTGCAGCCGCTTTCTGGTTTGAGGCGCTGGAAGACTCGCTCCAGACGGAGACCTCATATGAGGAAATTATGGATAGAATTAAGGCTCTAAAGCTAGCTAATTCTTTTATCACTGACGCCCGCTTTCCAAATAGCTAAGTTAGCGGAAAAAAATTCAGGTTGCGCCATTTTGGCGCGCAGGGCGCTATGGCTAAAGTCCTGGTCGGCCGATGTGTGATCTAAATCCAAGCTTTTGAACATCCCTTTCAAAGGAAAGACCCTCTTCGGGCCTGAATTGAAAGAGATTATTTCAGAAATCACCGGGGGAAAAGGCCATGCTCTCCCTCAGGACAAGCCCTTTAAGACAAAGAACAAAGCTAATTTTCGTTCCTTTCGTAATTTCAGGAACGGCCCCGCTTCATCCTCTCCGGCTGCAAAGCAAGAGGGTAACGCTTCACAGCCCAATTAGAAACTAATCAGTTATTAAGAATTGATTTAATCAAATATTTATTTTTGTTGGGTATGTTCAATACCCGGCACTAATTTTGCAACATTATGATATATTATTTTTGAGCAATTCATATTTATAAATAAAAATTAGGAGTGTAGTGTATATAACACATCTTGAGTTCTTGGATAAGAAGGAGTTAATTTTTCTATTTCTTTTGTGTTCACATTTTTACTACATATCCCCCATATGCACGCCCATAATAGTGTTAAATAGATTTAATTGGTAGAATAAGGAAGGGTGTGTTTTTCTAACTCCTTTAAATTAACAGGCATTATGGGAAATCAGGTATGGTCACTGATGAAGTTGATATTACCTATATGAAACGCGTTTGACTGACCCACAAGTTGTTGCCTGTCTGTTACCTGTACTAATGCCAAATCTTTGATTGAAATATACGAGCACAAACAAAGTAAGCCTGAGTCTTGTCCTTTTTTCAACGTTTGCTGAAATACAGCTGCCGGGTGCTTGGGACGTTGCTTTTCTATTTGTTTCAAAGCGGTGGTAGATCACTTTACTCTTAGCACCGGCAAAGCTGTTTACTTCGAGGCACGTCATTGTGACGTCAAAGAGGGGGTGTGTCGCCTACGTGAAGCACGCAACACAGTAATCGTCCACACACAGTGAGAGTCTGAGCGCTCCCTTGATGCTACATTCAACCTGGAAACCTTACCAGGGCTGGAATAAGGGTAAACAGGCCAAAAAGCCTGCAGCTGCCACCAAGACAGCATGAAGGGGTAGCCCCCGATCCGGGACCGGATCTAGTAGGGGGGCAGACTCTCTCTCTTCGCTCAGGCCTGGGCAAGAGATGTACACGATCCTTGGGCGTTAGATATTGTATCCCAGGGATATCTTCTAGAATTCAAGGGTTCTCCTCCAAGGGGTAGGTTCCACATTTCTCGTCTGTCTACAGATCAGACAAAGAAAGAGGTGTTTTTACGCTGTGTAGAAGATCTACATACATTGGGAGTGATCCACCCAGTTCCAATGGCGGAACAAGGGTTGGGTTTTTACTCAAACCTGTTTGTGGTTCCCAAAAAAGAGGGAACTTTCAGACCCATCCTGGATCTAAAAATTCTAAACAGATTCCTCAGAGTCCCATCATTCAAAATGGAGACCATTCGGACAATCTTACCAATGATCCAGGAAGGTCAATATATAACTACCGTGGATCTAAAGGATGCATACCTACACATTCCTATCCACAAAGATCAACACCAGTTTCTCAGGTTCGCTTTTCTGGACAAGCATTACCAGTTTGTGGCTCTTCCTTTCGGCTTAGCCACTGCTCCCAGAATTTTCACAAAGGTGCTAGGGTCCCTCCTGGCGGTTCTAAGACCGCGGGGCATAGCAGTGGCGCCTTACCTAGACGACATCTTAATTCAGGCGCCGTCTTTCCAAAGAGCCAAGTCTCACACGGAGATTGTATTGGCCTTTCTGAGGTCTCACGGGTGGAAGGTGAACATCAAAAAGAGTTCTCTTTCCCCTCTCACAAGGGTTCCCTTCCTAGGGACTCTAATAGGTAGAAATGAAAATATTTCAGAAAATTAAAACTCTTAACTACTTGCCGAGTTCTTCATTCCATTCCCCGGCCATCTGTGGCTCAGTGCATGGAGACAATCGGATTAATGGTAGCGGCAATGGACATACACCTCAGACCACTGCAACTATGCATGCTCAAACAGTGGAATGGGGATTATGCAGATTTGTCTCCTCAAATTCAGTTGGACCAGGAGACCAGAGATTCTCTTCTCTGGTGGTTGTCTCAGGATCACCTGTCTCAGGGAATATGTTTCCGCAGACCAGAGTGGATCAATGTAATGACCGACGCCAGTCTGTTAGGCTGGGGTGCGGTCTGGGACTCCCTGAAAGCTCACAGCTTATGGTCTCGGGGAAGAAAAGCTTCTCCCGATAAACATTCTGGAACTGAGGGCGATATTCAACGCTCTTCAGGCATGGCCTCAACTAGCTGCGGCCAAATTCATCAGATTTCAGTCGGACAACATCACGACTGTAGCTTACGTCAATCATCAGGGGGGAACAAAGAGTTCCCTAGCGATGACGGAAGTAACCAAAATAATAAGGTGGGCGGAGGATCACTCCTGCCAGCTCTCAGCAATTCACATACCAGGAGTAGACAACTGGGAGGCGGATTTCCTAAGTCGTCAGACTTTTCACCCGGGGAGTGGGAACTCCACCCGGAGGGCATTTTCCCAGCTGACTCAGCTTTGGGACAATCCAGAGTTGGATCTGATGGCGTCCCGTCAGAACACCAAACTTCCTCTCTACGGGTCCAGGTCCCGGGACCCCAAGGTGGTATTGATAGATGCTCTAGCAGCGCCTTGGTCCTTCAGTCTGGCTTCTGTTTTTCCACCGTTTCCTCTTCTCCCTCGTCTGGTCGCCAGAATCAAGCAGGAGAAGGCTTCGATGATTCTGATAGCGCCTGCGTGGCCATGCAGGGACTTGGTATGCAGACCTAGTGGACATGTCATCTATCCCACCATGGACACTGCCAATGAGGCAGGATCTTCTAATACAGGGTCCGTTCAAGCATCCAAATCTAGTTTCTCTACGTCTGACTGCTTGGAGATTGAACGCTTAATCTATCAAAGCGTGTGTTTCTCTGAGTCAGTTATAGATACTCTGATTCAGGCTAGAAAGCCTGTCACCAGGAAAATCTACCATAAGATATGGCGGAAATATCTGGGTTGGTGTGAATTCAAGGGTTACTCATGGAGTAAGATTAGGATTCCCAGGATATTGTCTTTCCTCCAAGAAGGATTGGAGAAAGGATTGTCAGCTAGTTCTTTAAAGGGACAGATATCTGCTCTGTCTATCCTTTTACACAAGCGTCTGGCAGAGGTACCAGGCGTTCAAAGCGTTTGCTCAGGCTTTAGTCAGAATCAAGCCTGTCTATAAACCAGTGGCTCCGCCATGGAGTCTAAATCTAGTTCTTTCAGTTCTTCAAGGGGTTCCGTTTGAACCTTTACATTCCATAGATATTAAGTTGTTATCTTGGAAAGTTTTTTTGTTTTTGGTAGCTATCTCTTCTGCTCGAAGAGTTTCAGAATTATCTGCCTTACAGTGTGATTCACCTTACCTGGTGTTCCACGCAGATAAGGTAGTTTTGCCTACCAAGCCTGGTTTTCTTCCTAAAGTTGTTTCTAACAAGAATATATACACAAGGAAATAGTTGTTCCTTCTCTGTGTCCTAATCCTTCTTCGAAGAAGGAACGTCTGTTACACAATCTTGATGTAGTTCATGCTTTAAAGTTCTATTTATAAGCAACTAAGGATTTCAGACAAACATCCTCCTTGTTTGTTATCTATTCTGGTAAGAGGAGAGGTCAGAAAGCGACTGATACCTCTGTTTCCTTTTGTCTGAAAAGCATCATCCGTTTGGCCTATGAGACTGCTGGCCAGCAGCCTCCTGAAACAATTACTGCTCATTCTACTAGAGCAGTGGCTTCCACATGGGCTTTCAAAAATGAGGCTTCTGTTTAACAGATTTATAAGGCAGCGACATGGTCTTCACTGCATACTTTTTCCAAATTTTACAAATTCGATACTTTTGCTTCTTCAGAGGCTATTTTTGGGAGAAAGGTTTGCAAGCAGTGGTGCCTTCCTTTTAAGGTACCTGTCTTGTTCCCTCCCTTCATCCGTGTCCTAAAGCTTTGGTATTGGTATCCCACAAGTAAAGGATGAATCCGTGGACTGGATACACCTTGCAAGAGAAAACAGAATTTATGCTTACCTGATAAATTACTTTCTCTTGCGGTGTATCCAGTCCACGGCCCGCCCTGGCATTTAAGTCAGGTAAAAAAATTTTGTTTAAACTACAGTCACCACTGCACCCTATGGTTTCTCCTTTTTCTTCCTAACCTTTGGTTGAATGACTGGGGGGTGGAGCTAGAGGGGGAGCTATATGGACAGCTCTGCTGTGTGCTCTCTTTGCCAATTCCTGTAGGGAAGGAGAATATCCCACAAGTAAAGGATGAATCCGTGGACTGGATACACCGCAAGAGAAAGTAATTCATCAGGTAAGCATAAATTCTGTTATTCATCAGGGTTTCCTTTTACAACCGACAGCCTGCATTGTTCCAGTTACTACTGCAACGGCTTTCTGGTTTGATGCCTTAGAAGAGTCTCTTAAAATTGAGACTCCTTTAGAGGATATTTTAGATAGAATTAGGGCGCTCAAGCTAGCTAATTCTTTTATCACAGATGCCGCCTTTCAAATTGCTAAGTTGTGGCTAAAAATGCAGGATTTGCCATTTTTAGCGCGTAGAGCGTTGTGGTTAAAATCGTGGTCTGCTGATGTGTCATCTAAGTCAAAGCTTTTGGCTATTCCTTTCAAGGGTAAGACCCTTTTCGGGCCTGATTTGAAGGAAATAATTTTTGACATTACTGGAGGTAAAGGTCATGCTCTACCTCAGGATAAGTCTGTTAAGATGAGGGGTAAACAAAATAATTTTCGATCCTTTCGGAACTTTAAAGGAGTACCCTCTTCTTCCTCCACAAAGCAGGAAGGGAATTTTGCTCAGGCAAAGTCCGTCTGGAGACCCAACCAGGCTTGGAACAAGGGTAAACAACCCAAGAAGCCTGCTGCTGCTACAAAGACAGCATGAAGGGCGGCCCCCGATCCTGGACCGGATCTAGTAGGGGCAGACTTTCTTTCTTTGCTCAGGCTTGGACAAGAGATGTTCAGGACCCCTGGGCACTGGAAATCGTGACCCACGGGTATCAAATAGAATTTAAAAAAATTCTCCCAAGAGGGAGATTTCTTCTTTCACGATTATCTGTAGACCAGATAAAAAGAGAGGCGTTCTTACGTTGTGTAAAAGATCTCTCTACTATGGGAGTAATTTGTCCCATTCCAAGACTAGAACAAGGACAGGGGTTTTACTTAAATCTTTTTGTGGTTCCCAAAAAAGAGGGGAACGTTCAGACCTATTTTAGATCTCAAGAGTCTAAACAAGTTTCTCAGAGTCCCATCTTTTAAGATGGAGACCATCCGATCAATTTTACCTCTGATCCAGGAGGGTGAATATATGACTACCGTGGACTTGAAGGACGCATACCTTCATATTCCTATCTACAAGGATAATCATCTGTTCCTAAGGTTTGCCTTCCTGGACAAACATTTTCAATTCATGGCTCTTCCCTTCGGGTTGGCCACAGCACCCAGGATCTTCACGAAGGTTCTAGGATCCCTTCTGGTGGTTCTCAGGCCGCTGGGCATAGCAGTGGCGCCTTATCTGGACGATATTTTGATTCAGGCTTCAACTTATCATCTAACAAAGTCTCATACAGGACACAGTGGTGTCCTTTCTGAGAACTCACGGGTGGAAGGTGAATCTAGAAAAGAGTTCACTAATTCCACAGACAAGGGTTCCCTTATTGGGAACTCTGATAGATTCTATAGACATGAAGATATTTCTGACGGAGGTCAGAAAGTCAAAGATTCTAAGTTCATGCTGAGCCCTTCAGTCCAACCCTCTCTCTGCCTCCATGGAAACTTCCAGTGAGACAGGACTTTCTCATTCAAGGTCCTTTCCAACATCCAAATCTAATTTCTCTACAGCTGACTGCTTGGAGATTGAACGTTTGATTTTTGTCTAAGCGGGTATTCTCTGATTCGGTCATCGATACTTTGATTCAGGCACGTAAGCCTGTCACTAGAAAGATCTATCATAATATATGGCGTAAATATCTTTTTTGGTGTGAATCCAAGGGCTACTCATGGAGTAAAGTTAGGATTCCCAGGATTCTGTCTTTTCTCCAAGAAGGATTGGAGAAAGGGTTATCAGCGAGTTCCTTAAAGGGACAAATTTTCTGCTTTGTCAATTTTGCTACACAAACGTTTGGCAGATGTTCAGTCTTTTTGTCAGGCTCTAACCAGAATTAAGCCTGTGTTTAGACCAATTGCTCCACCCCTGGAGTTTGAATTTAGTTCTTAATGTTCTTCAAGGGGTTCCGTTTGAACCTATGCATTCCATAGATATTAAGTTGTTATCTTGGAAAGTTTTGTTTTTGGTTGCTATTTCTTCTGCTCGAAGAGTTTCAGAGCTTTCAGCATTACAATGTGATTCGCCTTATATTCCATTCTGATAAGGTTGTTTTACTGTACCAAACCTGGTTTCCTTCCTAAGGTGGTTTCTGATAGGAATATTAATCAGGAAGATTCGTTGTTCCTTCATTATGTCCTAACCCTTCTTCTAAGAAGGAGCGTATGTTGCATAACCTGGACGTGGTCCGTGCCCCTGAAGTTTTACTTGCAGGCGACTAAGGATTTCCGTCAATCATCTTCATTATTCATTGTTTTTTCTGGAAAGCGTAGGGGTCAGAAAGCTACGGCTACCTCTCTTTCTTTATGCTGAAGAGTATCATCCATCTAGTGTATGAGACTGCTAGACAGCAGCCTCCTGAAAGAATTACGGCTCATTCTACTAGGGCTGTGGCTTCTTCATGGGCATTTAAAAAACGATGCTTCTGTTGAACATAATTTGCAAGGCTGCGACTAGTTGTCTCTTCAACAACTTTTTCCAAATTTGATAGTTTTGCTTCTTCTGGAGGCTGGTTTTGGGAGAAAAGTTCTTCAAGCAGTGGTGCCTTCTGTTTATGTCTCTGTCTTGTCCCTCCCGTTTCATCTGTGTCCTGTAGCTTTGGTATTGTATCCCACAAGTAAGGATGAAATCCGTGGACTTGTCGTATCTTGTAGAAGGAAAAGTAAATTTATGCTTACCCTGATAAATTGATTTCTTCTACGATACGACAAGTCCACGGCCCACCCTGTCATTTTTAAGACAGATTTACATTATATTTTTTATAAACTTCAGTCACCTCTGCACCTTTGGCTTTTCAAAGCTCTTCCTAACTTCGGTCGAATGACTGGAGGTGGAGGGAAGGGAGGAGCTATATATACAGCTCTGCTGTGGTGCTCTTTGCCACTTCCTGTTAGCAGGAGGATAAATACCACAAGTAAGGATGAAATCCGTGAACTCGTCATATCGTAGAAGAAATCAATTTATCAGGTAAGCATAAATTTACTTTTTGATCTATCAAATAACTGAAGGACACAGTAATATTTCAGTAGTGAAATTAGGTTTATGGATTAACAGAAAATGTGCTATTTGCATCCAAATGAAATTAGACAGGTGCATACATTTGGGCACCCTTGTCATTTTGTTGAATTGAATACCTGTAACTACCTAGCACTGATTAATTGAAGCACACACTTGGTTTGGTGAGGCCCATTAAAGCCTTGAACTTCATAGACAGGGTGCATCCAATCATGAGAAAAGGTATTTAAGGTGGCCCAATTTCAAGTTGTTGTTCTCTTTGACTCTCCTCCAAAGAATGGCAACATGAGAGCCTCAAAACAACTGTCAAATGACCTGAAAACAATGATTGTTCAACATTATGGTTTAGGGGAAGGCTACAAAAATCTATCGCAGAGATTTAAGCTGTCAGTGTCCACTGTGAGGAACATAGTGAGGAAATGGAAGACCACAGGCACAGTTCTTGTTAAGGCCAGACGTGGCAGGCCAAGTAAAATATCGGAGAGGGCAAAGGATGGTGAGAAGGGTCAAAAACAGTCCACAGACCACCTCCAAAGACCTACAACATCAATCTTGCTGCAGATGGTGTCACTGTGCATCGTTCAACAATTCATCGCACTTTGCACAAGGAGAAGCTGTATGGGAGAATGATGCAGAAGAAGCCTTTTCTGCACACACGCCACAATTGAGTCGCTTGAGGTATGCAAACGCACATTTGGACAAGCCAGCTTCATTTTGGAAGAAGGTGCTTTGGACTGATGAACAAAGATTGAGTTATTTGGTCATAACAAAGGACGTTATGCATGGCAGCAAAAGAAAACAGCGTTCCAAGACAAACACTTTCTACCCACAGTAAAATTTGGTAGATATTCCATCATGCTGTGGGGCCAGTGCTGGTACTGGGAATCTTGTTATAGTTGAGGGGTCGCATCGATTCCACTCAATATCAGCAGACAACGACCCAAAACACTGCTCAAAATCTACTCTGGCATTTATGCAGAGGAACAAGTACAATGTTCTGGAATGGCCATCCCAGTCCCCAGACCTGAATATCATTGAAAATCTGTGGGGTATTTGAAGCGGGCTGTCCATGCTCGACAACCATCAAACCTAACAACTGGAGATGTTTTGCAAGGAGGAATGGTCCAAAATACCTTCATCCAGAATCCAGACACTCATTACAGGCTATAGGAAGATTTCTGCTAAAGGAGGCTCTACTAAATATTGATGCGATATTTCTGTTGGGGTGCCCAAATTTATGCACCTGTCTAATTTTGTTTTGGATGCATATTGCACATTTCTGTTAATCCAATAAATCTCACTTCACTACTGAAATATTACTGTGTCCTTCAGTTATTTGTTAGATCGAAATGAAATTGCTGATCCAAACACCCAATTATTTATAAATGAAAATCATGGAAATTGTCAGGGATGCTTAAACTTTTGGCATTGCGATTGTGTATGTATATCTATCTATCTATCTATATCTATATATATATATATATATATATATATATTATATATATATATATATACAGGGTAGTGCAGAATTATTAGGCAAGTTGTATTTTTGAGGATTAATTTTATTATTGAACAACCATGTTCTCAATGAACCCAAAAAACTAATTAATATCAAAGCTGAATATTTTTGGAAGTAGTTTTTAGTTTGTTTTTAGTTTTAGCTATTTTAGGGGGGATATCTGTGTGTGCAGGTGACTATTACTGTGCATAATTATTAGTCAACTTAACAAAAAAACAAATATATACCCATTTCAATTATTTATTTTTTACCAGTTAAACCAATATAAACAACACAACATTCACAAATATACATTTCTGACATTCAAAACAAAACAAAAACAAATCAGTGACCAATATAGCCACCTTTCTTTGCAAGGACACTCAAAAGCCTGCCATCCATGGATTCTGTCAGTGTTTTGATCTGTTCACCATCAACATTGCGTGCAGCAGCAACCACAGCCTCCCAGACACTGTTCAGAGAGGTGTTACTGTTTTCCCTCCTTGTAAATCTCACATTTTATGATGGACCAACAGGTTCTCAATGGGGTTCAGATCAGGTGAACAAGGAGGCCATGTCATTAGATTTTCTCCTTTTTATACCCTTTCTTGCCAGCCACGCTGTGGAGTACTTGGACGCGTGTGATGGAGCATTGTCCTGCATGAAAATCATGTTTTTCTTGAAGGATGCAGACTTCTTCCTGTACCCCTGCTTGAAGAAGGTGTCTTCCAGAAACTGGCAGTAGGACTGGGAGTTGAGCTTGACTCCATCCTCAACCCGAAAAGGCCCCACAAGCTCATCTTTGATGATACCAGCCCAAACCAGTACTCCACCTCCACCTTGCTGGCGTCTGAGTCGGACTGGAGCGCTCTGCCCTTTACCAATCCAGCCATGGGCCCATCCATCTGGCCCATCAAGACTCACTCTCATTTCATCAGTCCATAAAACCTTCGAAAAATCAGTCTTGAGATATTTCTTGGCCCAGTCTTGACATTTCAGCTTGTGTGTCTTGTTCAGTGGTGGTCGTCTTTCAGCCTTTCTTACCTTGGCCATGTCTCTGAGTATTGCACACCTTGTGCTTTTGGGCACTCCAGTGATGTTGCAGCTCTGAAATATGGCCAAACTGGTGGCAAGTGGCATCTTGGCAGCTGCACGCTTGACTTTTCTCAGTTCATAGGGCAGTTATTTTGCGCCTTGGTTTTTCCACACGCTTCTTGCGACCCTGTTGACTATTTTGAATGAAACGCTTGATTGTTCGATGATCACGCTTCAGAAGCTTTGCAATTTTAAGAGTGCTGCATCCCTCTGCAAGATATCTCACTATTTTTGACTTTTCTGAGCCTGTCAAGTCCTTCTTTTGACCCATTTTGCCAAAGGAAAGGAAGTTGCCTAATAATTATGCACACCTGATATAGGGTGTTGATGTCATTAGACCACACCCCTTCTCATTACAGAGATGCACATCACCTAATATGCTTAATTGGTAGTAGGCTTCGAGCCTATACAGCTGTGGAGTAAGACAACATGCATAAAGAGGATGATGTGGTCAAAATACTCATTTGCCTAATAATTCTGCACTCCCTGTATATATCTGTATTAAATATCTGTGTATACGTGAATATATTCATTTGTACGTGAAAAAAGGAGTATATAATACTCTAAAGAGGAGTGATTAAAAAGTGATACAAAACAGGTAAGAGAAATACACTCCTAGATGTTCTCAATCTGGCTGCTCCCTAAAAATAACAATTGCTCCTCAACAAATGTTAAAGAGACTAAAAAACAACAAAGGGAGAGCGCTAAATCAATAGCTGATTTTCCTATAATTCTTGCATCATCAGTGTCATGTTTCTAGATAGCTGTGGAAGGGAAAGTGTAGCTAAGTGAGAATCACTCACTTCATACTGGACTGGACTGCAGGCAATACTGAAATAGAGGTATCAAACAATGCAGTAGTTCTTGCGGGATCTAGGCAAAGTATCATAAATACTGAATATCAAATATTCATCTTAATACATGGCGGAATGTAATTATTCCAATGCTCAACTGCCAGTATTGCGACCTATCATGGCCGCCGCCCTGACACGCCCCAGAGGATATTTGTTTAACCTAACTTTTTAGTAGTTCATCTATAAATATGGCTACAGGTTGGTTTAATGAGTCCGTGCCTGGTGGAGCTTGTAAGGATATATGGGTTTGGACAACATATAAACACAGGTGTTTTTGAGACATTTGGTACACATTGCATTACTTTGTCCCTCTGTTATCCAATTATTTTGTAATCCCAGTGACAAAATATTATCTAAGTCTTTCTCATAGGTGTGATTCCTATCAAATAATATATAATTATATAGAACATACAATTTAAAACAATGTGCATATTCTTTTTCAACAAAGGATATCAAAAGAACAAAGCACATTTGAAACTAGAAGTGAATTTAAGTGTCTTAAAATTACATGCTCTATCTGAATCCTGCAAATTTAATTTTGACTTTCCTATGGGATTGGAATTAATCTGTTGAGTATCAGCATGTTCTTTTTGACATTTCAATCAGCTAAACATTTATCTTTCAAACAACGGACTATGGTTTGGTTTAGACTTTAGTGGAACGAGAAGCTGGAGGCAGTTAATTTTTGGACCCAGGCAGCACAATGTTTTCATCTAGCACTGGTTGATATTAAATCAGATGAAATACAAAAATTCAGTATAATGTCCTTTTACTTCTTAATATAAGGAGAGTCCACTGCATCATTCCTTACTGTTGGGGAAATACTGAACCTGGCCACCAGGACAAGGCAAAGACACCCCAACCAAAGGCATAAATACTCCTCACCACTTTCTCACACTCCAGTCATTCTTTGCCTTTCGTCACAGGAGGCTGGCAGAGAAGTGTCAGAAGATTTCAGAGTAGTTCCTTAGGAAGGGCATCTGCCCTTCGTTATGGGACTGGAGTTTGTTTGTTGTTGTTTTTCTTTTTAATTTCAAAAAAGCTTTATTGAAATCAGATGAGGATACATATCATAATACTAGGATATACATGGTATATAACAAGATTGTTGCATTAGGGTATATCACAAAGGTGAGCAAATAATAGTTAGAAGACATGTTTCATAAATTATATTAAAGGCAATATTCACTAGTTTAATGTACCTCAATCTTTTCCCCATCAATAACTAATAAGACCTCTTGGATCTTTAGATAGGTCAAATATGGACTGTATTAGAGTTATGTGGAAGAAAAATACAATTAATAAGAGAGATAGACAAAATAAGGAAAATAAAGCTTATCATTTCTAAGTGATGTGAATCTTTAAAGCTTATAACCAAAATTGAAACCGATTATATTTCTGAATTACTTTTTATAGCACTTTATACCTGTGGCAATCTATTTACCAATTGTCAAAAGAGAGGATTGTACAAATAGTTACAAGGGGGGTGAGCTGTATTTTGCAGTTGTGTAATGGTGATACCCTGTTTACACATCCAATTGGCTCTTAGTTAAAACATTGCTAAATGGGATGACGATATTGCCATCTATTGAACAAGGGTTAGAACATCTTTAATCTGGGATTTGGATGTTGAGCTGTTTAGGGATTTTAAATAAACAACTATTTAGTTTATTGTTTATAGCTAGGACTATCCCTATATATTTTTTCGTCTGGGTTGGTGTAACTGACTAATTACGCGCCACATAAGCATCAGCTCTTTCTTCAGATATGGACTGACTGTATACCGTCAAACTCCAGACCTCTATGAGCTACTCATATCATTAAATAAACTTATATTTAAGGTTGTGATATTTTTATTTTGACACCCTCATGGAACCCTGCTGTAGTCCAAAGAGGAGAGGCACTTATTATATCGGTTCTGCATTCCCCAATAATGGAAAGGAAACCATGATAGCTTCCTATACTTAAACATTGTAAAGATTTATCCCACCAAGTGCCCCCACATACCCCCGGATTAAGTGGGTATACAAAAGATGTACATAATGATATATTTAGGTAGCATAGGGTATATTGCATTCTTCCTTCACAAAGTATAGTAGGTTAATAGCTATAACATCTGTATCATAAACAGTGGGTGAAAGTTACCCCACCCCCCCTCAAACCCTCAGGAGAAGTACTAAAACAAAGGTGTTCACAGATTTTCATCATGTGTAACATGGTATTGAAAGTTATTCCAGATATATAATATAACTAGTGAAAAGATAAAAAAGCAAATGCTACTATACTGTATCTTAATTGTGTGCGGTGAAAAACATTTAACACTTAAGTTAGCTAGCTATTACAGCATTAGGTTCTAGTTTCTTGATAAACATGTATTTTGATCTGGCGTAATCAGTACACACAAAACCTCTGTCTAATAAAGCTTTGGATCTAGTTGCTGGTGAACTTATAAATTTTATCCAGGTGTAACTAGTGGTTGGACAATTGTTCCTATTTTTTCACCTGAAGTACGTTGAACTCCCCAGATTATATTTTAAAGATTAACTCCCAGTGCTCTAATATCGTTACTAACCCTTTAAGCTAGGAGAGGTATATATTTGTAGAAGCGTAATACTAATGCAATAGAGCCGCAGTATAATTGCTCTTTCCATAGATATTAACATGTGTGCAATAAAACATAGCACCATTAAAGGGACACTCAATAAATAAATAAATACTTCCATTAACAAAATGTGCATCAGTCTTTTTATATTTTAACTTTTTGAGTCACCAGCTCCTACTGAGCATGTGCAAGAATAAGTGTGTATGCATTTGTGAATGGCTGATGGCTGTCACATGGTACAGGGGGAGTGGAAAAAGGCATAAGTTTTAAAATAGTCTTAAAAGAAAAGTCTACTACTCATTTGAAGTTCAGACTAATTGCTATTACATTGTCTTGTTATCTTACATTTGCTGATTATGCAAATCTACAGTGTTGACTGGTCCTTTAAAGATAACTTGCTAAACATATAAGTAAGAAAACAGCTTTATAGTATGCAAAACAGATTGAGGTGCAAACATTGGATTTACCATGATCCACCGAGCATGGTTGCGATATTAATGAGAGTCTTTTTAATTAACCCCCCGTTTTTGTTTTTGTTTCCTCCGGATTTTCCAGTCTTTATGAGCTTTGAAAAGTCCTCTTGTAAGGTGCAAGGAAAGCTTGTTGCAAGATCTGGCAGGGCTTACTTGAATTCCTGTTTGTGGGCCAAATGGTGCCGCGTTTGTCAAGAGGGCCCTTATCCAAGGCACTGATGTCATTTTCCATATTAGACTTTGGCAAGGGGCTTGTCAGTCTAGCGGTTGTGGTCCCTTGGGAACCCCCCTAAGTTCCCTCGGAGTGCACTTAGCGCCAGATACTGGTCCTGCTTGCAATGCTCGGCTCTATGTTGTGAGAGGCTGCAATTTTAGCGGGGTATGTCCCTCTTCAATGCGCCCCAATATCCATGTGTACTAAATTTGAGCCGGCATCATTGGCTAGTATGTGTTAGGCTTGGTCTTGTATTGGTGGTGGTCTGATGCAATTCAGAGTTATTGAAGGTGCTTTGCGCCTGCTTCGGCTCCCCTTGTTCGTCGGTGTCTACTGGCTTAGTGCAGCCGGCGCCATCTTGGATGAGAATAAGCTGATGACTTTTCTGAAGTTAGATCTATAAGACCATTAGCATATATTTTATTAATCGAAAGTCATATGGTGCTTTATCGAGTAGTGCCATTAAGGGTTCTCTCAATGCTTCTTGAAGTGCATATCAAATAGTTGTTGCTGCACCTATGTTTCACTTCACCTATGTGGGCCATTTTCATTTTACTCCTCTCTCCTGAAATCCCGCTTCTTTTTGTACAGGTTATGCTTTAATATGTAAAAGTGAGGTGCCAGGGGTGGGTAGCGCCGGCCTACGTGTCAGCCGCCGCTGTAGGCCTTCTTATTCGATTCCGAGCCCCAGTGTCAGGAAACACAGATTATTCTTTAAGGGCTGTAGCGCAGCAATACTGTGCTACACTGAAGTTTTTAAGTAGTCTTGTCAGCCTCTCAGCGAGAGGCATTGACAAAAGTTAGAGTCTAGAGATGCAGAGAGAGTCTTTCTGTGAACCTATCCAGACTGCTTACTAACCGCTCCTATGCAATCAGTGTTGACGCAGATTTCACTGCCTGCTTGTTCTCACTCAAGGTCCATGTCAGGAGCGATGCTACAAGACTGTCACACTTGAGAGGCTGTGTTTCTGTTCCTCAGCATGGATTCCGGTAAGATTGTTTCAATTTTTATATATATGAAAACGCTAGAAGACAGGGGTCACAGCTGTGGCTCTTTTATCGTAATGGAATCATGGGTTAATATCTCCTGAGGGGGATTATTGAACAGTGGGGTTTAATCATTTGTTATACTTTTATGCTGCTTTATGTGTGAGATGTATTGGGCTCATAGGCTGATGTTGGAGCGTATAGGTTTTCACTTTCACTTTGAGCGTTGCGCAGCTTATAGCTTGACGCACCTTTTTTCTTGTAGCAGCAAGAAGCCCGCTGAGACTAATATTGGCATAAAGGGTCGGCCCCTGATCCGGTTCTGGATCGCGTAGGGGGCAGACTGTCGCTCTTTGCATGTTCTTGCCCTCCCGGATCGGCCTTGAGGCACTCTGTGGTCCAGCATGGACATCATTCCCTTGCCAAGTTTCATCTCGGGCCGTTACAACTGGTGCATGCTGAGGCATTGGAACGGTGATCATTCAGATCTGTCTCAACAGATTTCTCTGGACAGACCGGTCAAGAAGAATCGCTCTCCTGGTGGCTCTGTCCAGATCATCTGTCGCGAGGGGACATCCGTCTTTAAGACCATCCTGGAGATTGTGACTACAGGCGCAAGTCTCAGGATGGGGAGCTGTTTGGGGTGCAGAAGGCACAAGGTCTGTGGAATCAGGAGGAACACTCCTTCCCCGGATCAACATTCTAGAACTTCGCGCAATCTTCAGTGCTCTGAAGGCTTGGCCCCTTCTGGTTCGTCCCAGTTTATCAGATTCCAATCAGACCAATATAACCTCGGCGGCTTACAGTCAACCATCAGTGATGAACGAGAAGCTCCCTAGCAATGAGAGGAAGTATCTCTGATTCTGGAGTGGGGCGGGAGGGCCCACAGCTGTTCGCTTGTCATCGATCCACGTTCCGAGTGTGGACAACTGGGAGGCGGATTTCCTCAGCACCAGATCATTTCATCCGGGGGAATGGTCTCTCCATCCCGAGGTGTTTGCGGAGATTTGCAACAGGTGGGGGGACGCCAGAGATAGATCTCATGGCGTCCCGTCTCAATACCAAGCTACCCAGATATGGGTCGAGGTCCAGGATCCTCAGGCGGAGCTAATAGATGCATTAGCAGTGCTTGGAGGTTCAGTCTAATTTTACCTTTTCCCGCCATTACCACTCCTTCCTCATGTAGTGGCCCGCATCAAGCAGGGAGCAGGCGTCAGTAATACTGATTGCTTCATCAGTATGTGGTTCGCGGATCTGGTGGGGATGTCATCTTCTCCGTGGAAGTTACCTTGTTGCAGGTTCTGCTGAAACAAGGTCCTTTAGTTCATCAAAATCTAGATTCTTCTGAGGCTGACTGCTGTGGAAATTAAACGCTTAGTCTTAGCCAAGAGAGGTTTTTTGAGAGAGTTATTGATACTCTCATTCAACCTTGTAAACCTGTTACTCGTCGCATCTATCATGGTGCGGAGAACCTACTTATTCTGGTGTGAAGAGCGTGGTTTACCCTGGCATAAAGTTAAGGCTGCCAGGATCCTTTGGTTTCTCCAGGATAGTCTGGAGAAGGGCCTTTCGGCCAGTTTCCTGAGGGGACTGATTTCGTCCCTGTCTGTTTTAATGCACAAGAGGCTCGCAGAGCTTTCAGATGTACAGTCTTTTGTTAAGGCTCTGATTAGGATCAGACCTGTGTTTAGATCTAATGCTCCTCCTTGGAGTTTAAATCTTGTTCTTAAAGTTTTGCAACAGGCTCTGTTTGAGCCTATGCATGCAGTTAATATTAAATTGTTGTCCTGGAAGGTTCTTTTTCTACTGGCTATTGCCTCTGCGTGCAGAGTATTTGAGATTGCTACCTTGCAATGTGAGCCTCCTTATCTGGTGTTCCATTCTGATAAGGCTGTCCTACGTACCAGCTAAGGTTTTCTTCCTAAGGTGTGTCTGGACCGCAACATCAATCAGGAGATTGTGGGTCCTTCCTTGTGTCCCAATCCTTCTTCAAAGGAACATTTGCTTCATAATTTGGGACGTGGTTCGAGCCTTGAAGTTCTATCTTCAGGCTACTAGGATTTTAGACAGACTGGTTTGTTATCTATTCTGGGAAGTGTAAGGGCCAGAAGGGCTTCTTCGACTTCCTTATCTTTTTGGTTAAGGAGTGTTATCCGCTTAGCTTATGAGACAGCGGGACATAGACCACCTCAGAGGATTACGGCTTATTCCACTAGAGCAATGGCTTCCTCTAGGGCCTTTAAGAACGAGGGCCTCTATGGATCAGATTTGTAAGGCGCCTACCTGGTCCTCCTTACATACTTTTTCTAAATTTTACAAGTTTGATGTTTTTGCTTCGGCTGAAGCAGGTTTCGGGAGAAAGGTGTTGGGGCATGGCTGTGGTGGGGCTCTCAGATTATGGTCCGCCTCTCTTTTTTGTCCCTCCTGTTATCATTCAGTGTCCTCTAGAGCTTGGTTATAGTTTTCCCTACAGTAAGGAATGATGCTGTGGACTCTCCTTATATTAAGAAGAAAACATAAGTTATGCTTACCAAGATAATTTTCCTTTCCTTCCTGTATAAGGAGAGTCCACGGCCCCCACCCGTGTGCTCGATGGGTGGCCCTAAATTATGGTTTCTCTTCTGGCAACCATTTATACCTGCTGATATTTCTCCTTCTGTTCCTTGTTCCCTTGGCAGAATGACTGGGGTGTGAGGGAAGTGGGAGGAATATTTATGCCCTTGGCTGGGGTGTCTTTTGCCACCCTCCTGGTGGCCAGGTTCAGTATTTCCCAACAGTAAGGAATGATGCAGTGGACACTCCTCCTTATACACGAAGGAAAGGAAATAATCTGGTAAGCATAATTTATGGGGGGGGGTTAAAAAAAGTAAAACAATATTTTAAACATGTTGAGCTGTTGTTTTTAATATGCGCAATTGATTTTTTTTCCTATGTCCATTTAACCTCTTGTGCCTAGTAGATATAGGTATTACGTCACAGAGTACTTCGCTCAGGCCATACCCTGTTAACGTAGTATCTACGTTCAACCCTTCTTCCTCATGCTGCGGTCCCAGCGTCAGCTCGGACAGCTAAGGACTGTAGCCAGAGGCAGAAGGCATCTGCCTTCATATGGTAGGGAGCGCTGATCAGCTCCCATTACCATATAAAGCAGATCGCCGATCTTCATGTCACTGTTCGCGTCAGCTAGTGGTGCTGCCATGGGTGGTGTGGGAGAGAAGGAGGGAGGCGTGTGTATCACAGGAATGGGGAGAAAGTGGGGGGGTGGATTCCTTAGGCTACAGAGAAGAAAATGTTTAGTGGGGGAGGAATGGTTTCCCTACACCATGGAAAGGGGTAAGGGAGGGGATAAAGGTGGTCCTACATACAATCTGTTTAGTGGAGGGGCTACACTAAAGAAATAGCTGGGTACTGGCAGATAGCTGCCAATAGCTAAGATGGCAGCACTTGGTGAGAGAGGGGAGGGTTAGAGAGTTGTTTAGGGGGTATTAGTGATGTGGATGGGTGAGAAAGGTTCCCTACACTACAGAAATGGGTAAAAAAAGGATATTGCAGGATGCCTCATATCAAGGCATCACTGCAATACCCTGAAAGGGCTTCCAGCCCTTGAAAACATTGAGGACGTGCAGGGTACTTCCTTGGTCATTAAAGAGACAGTCTAGTCCAAAATAAACTTTCATGATTCAGATAGAGAATGTCATTTTAAACCATTTCCAAATGTACTTTATCACCAATTTTTGCTTTGTTTTCTTGGTATTCTTAGTTGGAAGCTAAACCTAGGTTGTTTATATGCTAATTTCTAAAGCCCTTAAAGGCCGCCTCTTCTCTCTGGGCATTTTGGACCGTTTTTCACCACTAGAGGGTGTTAGTTCATGTATGTCAGGGGTGTCCAAACCTTTGCTCTCCAGAGGTTTTGGAACTACATTTCCGATGATGCTCAGCCAGCATTTATCTAGCTGAGCATCATGGAAATGTAGTTCCAAAACCTCTGGAGAGCAAAGTTTGGACACCCCTGATGTATGTCATATAGATAACACCATGCCTTACGCATGTGGAGTTCAGGTGAGCCAGCCCTGATTAGCTAAAATGGATGTCTGTCAAAAGAACTGAATAAGGGGACAGTTTTGCAGAGGATTAGATACAAGGTAATCACAGAGGTAAAAAGTGTATATAACTGTGTTGGTTGTGCAAAACTAGGTAATGAGTAATAAAGGGATTATCGATATTTTAAAACAATTAAAAGTCTGGTGTAGACTGTTCCTTTATCGTCCGTTTTTTTGTATGACGTACCCTGCACGTCCTTGGTCGTTAAGGGGTTAAGGTAGTAACTGCATTATACAGGATGATTTATTGCACTTCTTTGCTTTTTTTTTCAGAAGAGGAAAAAAAGTAGTATGTGGCTCTAGTGAAGGGTCTGTCTACCTGTTTAAACTGGAATGGCTTTGGTGCAACGAGTGATCGATTTGCAGTAAAAGCGGAGTCTATTGATTGCATGATTCCCATTACTGACAATATTGTATGCACAGGATCCACAGATGGCATCATCAGGTCAGTGTCATAGAGATTGTGTGAAACTGCATATGACAAACGTCACTACCTGGTCTTTAGATTTGTCAAATGGTGGAGCCCACAGGAGACTGGCACCCGGGGGGGACTGCAGAGGGGCTTAGATTAAATGTTGAAGTTCTTATGTTGTTGTTTTAACGTGCTTTGATTATTTCTTTCATATTAAATGTAAAGCTAGAAGACAACCTGGTCTAGTTTATATCTTTCCTTTAACATTAACTAAGGACCCATTACACAAGAAGTTGAACAGATTATATCTAAAAAAAAAAATCACTCTCATTGTGCTCTGCACTTTCACAGTACAACAGAGGATCAAATAACACTAGAAATAGATGAAAACTGAATAAAACATCTACAGTCACCCCGCCACTTTATTAGGTACACCTCCTCAATTGCTTGGTAACACAAATTTCTAATCAGCCAATCACATGGCAGCAATTCAGTGCATTTAGGCATCTAAATATGGTGAAGACGACTTGCTGAAGTTCAAACCGAGCATCAGAATGAGTACTACAAACAGTCCAATATCCAGCACTATAAACCCATAGGCGTGTGCACGCTGTCAAAGGATTACTGCAAGAATCCCACAAAGTAATGTAGCACAAAAATGCAGCAGCACCTCTTGTAATCTTCAAAGAAATCTTTATTCCCACATGGTGGGAGCAGGGTAACAGGAACAACGTTTCGGGTTATGCACCCTTAGTCGTGTTCATACAATGTGTGTACACCTATGCCTCTTTAATTAACACTTTAACACTTTAATTACATTCATTTTCTTATCCATACTGACCTCTAGTGGGTCTATACCTACAAAAAATACAAAGCTATAAAATTTAAAACACAGCAACACAGATGTTGTCAGCAAAGATCTAACTTCCAGAATAACAAAGATAATGTCTAAGGAAAGACCTTAAATCACAACCCTCAAATTAATATTTAATATTAATTTTTACTATTTACATAATATACTTAAATATCCAGTTCCTTATTCATTCCTTTAGGAATTAAGGCATCTAATTTATGAATCCAAAAAGGCTCAGTTTTTTGAGGAGCAATTCTCTATTCCCACCAAGCCTAAGTACTGGTATAAATCTGTCATTGGTTCTATATTTAATTTTTGAGAATAATTCTGTCCCTGACCCTCTGGGTCGGCTCGCCAATATAAATTATACCACACGGACACTTAATGAGATAAATTACAAGTTGGCATTGCAATTATAATATCCCTTAATCCTGAATTTCTGTCCTGTGAGGGAATGGATAAATAAATCTCCTTTAATCATGTTGTTACAATTAGTACTCTGAATAAACACCATCCTGTCACGGTCATTTTTCTCTGCAAACTCTCATTATTAACCCTTCTCTTTGGTGATTTCATACTTTCTCAATCACTTCTTGAATCATTGCACGGGGATAACCTCGCTCCACAAATCAAGTCCCCATCTCTTTAATCTCCTAATAGCCAGAGTATCATCTTTTACAATTCGTCCACTTCTAAGCATCTGGTTTAATGGTAATGATTAATGGGGGGGGGGGGGCACTTTGTTTTATTAAATAACAGAAAAATGAAGCAGTTATTTTTTCGTTTTAAAAATTTAAAGACACAGTAACAATTTTTTTTTTGGGGGGGGGGGGCTATTTTCTAAATAAAATATCAGTTTGTTTTCCTGTTTGTCTGTTTATTGGTGAATTAAGATGGACCAAGAACCCTGCAAGATGTTACATGTTTTCTATGTTTGATGCTAATGTAGAACCACCAATCCCTTTCTGTTCCTCATGTATTGAGAGAACTTACATTACAGCGATAGATTTTTTTCCTGAGCCAACATTGTCTAAGGCGGATACTGTTCAGGGAGTCTCTGACAATGTTAAAGGATATGCTGCTGCTTCTCTCAAGCGTCCCAAAATTTAGCGTCCATACAGCCAGTGCCCTGCGCGTCCTCTATTACTCCACTGGAGTTACCTAGCAAGACATTGCTTCCCTAATGTCATCAGCGGTATCTGATGCGTTGTCTGCTTTTTCCATGCTGCAGGAAAGTGCAAGAGGAAATGTAATCAATCAGTGAATAAGGTTGCTGACACAGTAGTGGCTATTCCGAATGTTCCTTCCCAGAAACCTGAAGAGGAAGATACGTTCGTAGCATCTGAGGGTGAAATCTCAAGACTCAGACAGTGTAATACCTTTAGCTGATACTGAAGTTGTTTTTTTCAGGTTTAAGCTTGAAACACCTCCGTTGTTACTTAAGGAGTTGTTTAGCTACCCTGACGACTCTGACACTACCCGTCGTAGTCAATTTTAAGAAGTCTAAGTAAAATAAACAAGTATTTTGACGTGCCTTTCATGGTGGAGGTATTTCCTGTACAGATAGGGCTACAGAGATTATTGCTAAGGAATGGGAGAGACTGGGTATTTCTTTTTCTCCATCCCCTATATTTAAAAAGATGTTCCTATAGCAGACTATATCAAGGAGTCTTGGCAGACGTACCCAAGGTGGAAGGGGGGCAATTTCCACGCTAGCCAAGAGAACAACTATTCCCATAGAGGATAGTTGTTCCTTTAAGGATCCTATGATAAGAAGTTAGAGGGGTTACTCAAAAAAATGTAGTGTACACCAGGGTTTACAATTGCAACCTGCAGTTTGTATTGCTCCAGTCATCTAGTGCGGCAGCATACTGGTTTGATGCGTGTCTGATTCTATTCGGACAGACACTCCCCTGTAAGAAATCCAGGATAGGATCAAGGCTCTTAAGTTGCCAACTCCTTTATCACTGGATGCTTCCCTACAGGTTATTAAACTGGGAGCAAAGATTTCCGGTTTTGCCGTTCTGGCGCGCAGAAGCTTTATGGTTAAAATCATTGGGATGTGTCATCTAAGTCTAAACTTTTGGGCGATTCCTTACAAGGGGAAAGACCTTTTTTGGGCCGGGTTTGACTAAAATTTCTGATATTATGGGAGGAAAGGGCATTTCCTCCCTCAGGATAAGAGAAATAAGCAGAAGGGAACGCAGAAGTAATTTTTGTTCCTTTCGAAATTTCAAGGGAAAGCCTTCCTCTCCTCTCTTCCAAGCAGGATCAGTCCAAGCCTTCCTAGAGGCCCAACCAGTCTTGGAACAAGGGAAAACAAGACAAAAAGCCTGCTATTGAATCAAAAACAGCATGAAGGGAACCTTCAGACCAATTTTTTATCTCAAAAGTCTAAGCAAATTCCTCAAGAGTACCGTCCTTCAAGATGGGAAACTATTCGTTCCATTCTTCCCTTGTTCAAGAGGGTCAATTTAATACAATGGTAGATTTAAAGGACGCTTACCTGCATGGTTTCCATCCACAGGGATGATCACAAGTTTCTGAGGTTCATGTTTCTAGACAAACACTTCCAGTTTGTGCTCTTCCATTTGGCCTACTAGCCACAGCTCTCAAAATTTTATCAAAGATTCTTGGATCCCTGTTGGCGGTGCTCAGATTGCGGGGCAGTTGCAGTGGCGCCTATCTGGACGACATTCTGGTTCAGGTGCCATCCTTTCAACAAGCAAAATCGCACATGGAAATGTTGTTATCCTTCCTCCGATCTCACGGATGGAAGGTGAATTTGGAAAAGAGTTCCTTCATTCCAACTACAAGGGTAGTTTTCCTTGGGACCATAATAGATTCATTATCAATTAAGTCATTTTTGATTCTTGCCTAGCGCTTCAGTCCTCTCCTCGCCATCGATGGCTCAGGTGCTTGGAGGTAATCGGTCCTGATGGTACCGGGCAATGGACATCATCCCATTTGCCCGTTTACCCGTCAGACCTCAGCGTTAACCATGCTCAGACAGTGGATCGGAGATTATGCAGATCTGTCTCTGCGATTACAGCTGGAACAGGAGACAAGGGATTCTCTTCTTTGGTGGTTGTCTCGGGATCACCTCTCCCAGGGAACCTGCTTCCGTAGACACTCTTAGGTGATTGTGACAACAGACGCCAGCCTACTGGGTTGGGGAGCAGTCTGGGGCTCTCTAAGGGCTCAGGGAACATGGACTTGGTCGGAGTCTGTTCTACCCATAAACATTCTGGAGCTGAGAGCAATCTTCAATGCTCTTCTAGCCTGGCCTCCGTTAGCTTCGGCTCGGTTTATCAGGTTCCAATAGGACAACATAACTTCAGTGGCTTATATCAACCATCAGGGGGGAACTCGGAGTTCCTTAGCCATGACAGAGGTAGCCAAGATAATTCAGTGGGCGGAGACCCACAACTGCTGCCTGTCGGCGATCCACATCCCAGGAGTGGACAACTGGGAGGCAGATTTTCTGAGCAGACAGACCTTTCACCCGGGGAGTGGGAACTCCATCCGGAAGTGTTTTCCAGCCTGATTCTCAAATGGGGACACTGCCGAACTGACCTCATGGCATCTCGGCATAATGCCAAACTCCCGAGGTACGGTCGAGGGGCAAGAGACCCTCAGGTGTTCTGATAGACGCTGTGGTGGTACCCTGGAATTTCAGTCTTGCATACCTATTTCCCTCGTTCGCCTCTTCTACCTCGGGTTATTGCTCGAAACAAACAAGAGAGGGCGTTGTAGTGTGTTTATATATCCAGGTGATTTAGAAATATATCTTACACAGGAGACCATTTATACAGCAACTATCTCTACACACATTATTACCTGGTTCCTCACTCTAACAACACTGTCCACTGCTTCTTTGCAACAATTATATACATTTACAAGTCAAAGCACAAACTAGGAAGAAAGCATTATATATTATAATAGTCACAGACAGACACCATATCTCTCCCTTACTTTAGATTAGAAATATTACAATTAAACATAAATATAACTATATCTATACTATGCATAATATCTAGAAGTAAGACCAACTATATTTCACATAAAGAGTTGCATGATGACATTATAATACATTACATGAAAACACATTTTCTCCAACATTGGTGTGTCCGGTCCACGGTGTCATCCATTACTTGTGGGGATATTCTCCTCCCCCACAGGGAAAGGCAAGGAGAGCACACAGCAAGAGCTGTCCATATAGTCCTCCCAGGCTCCGCCCCCCTCAGTCATTCTCCTTGCCGCTCTGAACGAATCCAGTTTCAAAGAAGAACGCTTGTTACACAATTTAGATGTAGTCCGTGCTTTAAAGTTCTATTTAGAAAGCAACAAAGGATTTCAGACAAAACGTCTTCTCTGTTTGTAGTTTATTCTGGCAAGAGGGAGAGGTCAAAAAAGCTGCTGCTACCTCTCTTTCCTTTTTGCTGAAAAGCATCATACGATTGGCTTACGAGACTGCCGGGACGGCAGCCTCCTGAACAGATCACAGCTCACTCTACTAGGGCTGTGGCATCCCACATGGGCCTTCAAGAACGAGGCTTCTGTTTGATCAGATATGTAAGGGCAGCGACCTGGTCTTCTCTGCACACTTTGTCCAAATTCTACAAATTTTGATACTTTGCTTCTCGGGAGGCTATTTTTGGGAGAAAGGTTTTGCAAGCCGTGGTGCCTCTGTTTAGGTAACCTGATTTGCTCCCTCCCTTCATCCGTGTCCTAAAGCTTTGGTATTGGTTTCCCACAAGTAATGGATGACACCGTGGACCGGACACACCAATGTTGGAGAAAACAGAATTTATGCTTACCTGATAATTACTTTTCTCCAACGGTGTGTCCGGTCCACGGCCCGCCCTGGTTTTTTAATCAGGTTTGAAGAATTTCTTTCTCTATACACTACAGTCACCACGGCACACGATAGTTTCTCCTTTTTTTCTCCTAACCGTCGGTCGAATGACTGGGGGGGCGGAGCCTGGGAGGGACTATATGGACAGCTCTTGCTGTGTGGCTCTCCTTGCCTTTCCCTGTGGGGAGGAGAATATCCCACAAGTAATGGATGACACAACCGTGGACCGACACACCGATGGAGAAAGTAATTTATCAGGTAAGCATAAATTCTGTTTTTTTCATAGTCCTTTAAGGTATTCAGGGAGGGTCTTCTGTTTTCTCTGAGAGGGTATTTTTGATAGTATCTAAGGACTGATCATGTGCTATGTTTTCTTCCCCTCACTGCTCTCTTGTGTTATCCATATTATTCATCATGTTCTTGAAATAATTTGGGTATATCAGAATCATAAATGTCATATACTTTTCTATAGCTTAAATGAAGCAGTAAAGCCTTTTTCTGTTTGCATCAGTAACATCTAAAGCAATAAGGTAATTTTCAAATCTCTGAATCCATTTTAGCCATCTTGGGCCTACAGAGCTAAGTTCTGCATCAGAGTCAAACACAGGGAAGTTGTATTCATTACATGCAAGCCATTCTTGTGGGTATTGCAGCAGGTTACTCACTGTTTGATAAGACAAAGCAATAGGGTTCAAACATAATCCTCGTCGGCCAAAAATGTAGTGTTTGTAAATCCAGGTGATTTAGAAATATATCTGACACAGAGTCCATTATTACAGCAAACTAACTATACAGGCGTCGGTGATCCTCATTGCACCGGCTGTGGCCTCGCCAGGATTTGGTATGCAGACCTGGTGGAAATGTCATCTCTTCCACCTGGAGACTTCCGTGAGAAAGGACCTTCTACTTCAAGGGCCCTTCATTCATTCAAATCTATTTCTGTGAAGCTGACTGCTTGGAAATTGAACGCTTAATTTATCTAAGCGTGGATTTTCAAAATCGGTTTATGAGACCATGATTCAGGCTCGTAGCCTGTGACTAGGATTTAGTCATAAGATATGGCGTAAATATCTGTATTGGTGTGAATCCAAAGGCTCTTTTGGAGTGGAGCTCGGATTCCTAGAATTTGTCTTTTCTCCAAGAGGGTTTGGAGAAGGGTTTATCGACAACGCCCTAAAGGGTCAAATATCTGCCTTGTCTTTTTTGTTACATAAACTCTGGTGGTATGTCCCAGATGTGCAATCGTTTTGTCAGACCTTGGTCAGGATCAGGCCTGTGTTTAAGGCCGGTTACTCCTCCCTGGAGTCTTAACCTAGTTCTTAAAATCTTCAACAGGCTCCATGTGAGCCGATGCATTCCTTAGGATATAAGTTGTTTATCTTGGAAACTTTGTTTCTTGTTGCTATTTCATCTGCTCGAAGAGTTTCAGAGCTCTCGCATTACAGTATGAGTTGACTTACCTTATTTTTCATGTGGATAAGGTAGTTTGCATACTAAGGTTAGGGTTTCTCTCCCTAAAGTGGTTTCAGATCGGGGAAAATTAATCAGGAGTTTGTTATTCCTTCCTTGTGGTCCTAAACCTTCTTCTCAGAAAGAATTCGTCTGCTACACAATCTAGACGTAGTGCGGCATTGAAATTCTATTTACAGGCAACTAAGGATTTTCGTCAGTCTTCTGCTCTCTTTGTGGTTTCTCGGGGAAACTAGTAAGGGGCAGAAAGCTATGGCTACTTCTCTTTCTTTGTGGCTGAAGAGTATCATTTTCTTTGCCTATGAACTGCTGGACAGCAGTCTCCTGAGAGAGTTATAGGCTCATTCTACGAGGGCTGTTTTCTCTTCCTGGGCATCTCAAAAATGAAGCTTCCATGGAACAGATTTGCAAGGCTTCTTTTGGGAGAAAGGTTCTTCAAGGCAGTGGTGCCTTCCGTTTAGGTTCCCTGTCTTGTCCATCCCCTTATCATCTGTGTACTCTAGCTTGGGTATTGATTCCCAATAGTAATTAGATGATGCGTGGACTCACCGTGTCATTAGATAAAAAAACAAAATTTATGCTTAGCTGATAAATTTATTTCTTGACACAGTCCGCCTGTTTGCTAAAGGGACAGTCTAGGCCAAAATAAACTTTCATGATTCAGATAGGGCATGTCATTTTAAACAATTTTCCAATTTACTTTTATCACCAATTTTGCTTTGTTCTCTTGGTATTCTTAGTTGAAAGCATAACCTAGGAGGTTCATATGCTAATTCTTAGACCTTGAAGGCCACCTCTTTTCAGAATGCATTTAACAGTTTTTCACCACTAGAGGTGTTTTATTTCATATAGATAACACTGTTCTCGTGCACGTGGAGTTATCTGGGAGCAGGCACTGATTGCTAAACTCCAAGTCTGTCAAAATAACTGAAATAAAGGGGCAGTTTACAGAGGCTGTAGATACAAGATAATCACAGAGGTAAAAAGTATATAAAATAGAACTTGTGTTGGTTATGCAAAACTGGGGAATGGGGTAATAAAGGGATTATCTATCTTTTTAAAACAATAAAAAATTCTGGTGTAGACTGTCCCTTTAAGACAGGTTTTGTGGTTATGTTATAAACTTCAGACACCTCTGGCACCTTGTTGCTTCCTTTCTCTCCTTATGCTTCGGGTCGAATGACTGGGGTTTGGGAGGGAAGGGAGGTGATATTTAACAGCTTGCTGTGGTGCTCTTTGCCGCCTCCTGCTGGGGTAGGAGTGATATTCCCAATAGTAATTCGATGATCCGTGGACTCACCGTATCAAGAAAGAAAGTACATTTATCAGGTAAGCATACATTTTGTTATTTTAGAGTACAATGCCTGTAGTCCAAAAGTACAAAAGTTAGTAAAGAAGCATTGGCATATCCTAAGGGAATGCAATCCAGAGGTGCGTAGCATTTCATCAGCCCCCATGCCAGCCTATACTAGACTCCCTAGTTTAAGGGATAGGATTATTAAAGCAGATGTGGGCATTAGAAAGAATGTAAACAAGGGTTTATTACCTCAGAGAATAATGGTTGTTTCCCTTGGCCTTAATTGTTCTATTTGTAACAACATGATTAAAGGAGATTTATTTATCTATCCCCTCACAGGACATATATTCAGGATTAATGGATAATATAATTGCAATGCAACTTTGTAATTTATCTCATTAAGTGTCCGTGTGGTATAATTTATATTGGGCGAGACGACCCAGAGTGTCAGGGACAGAATTATTCATCATAAATCAAATATTAGAACCAATTACTTAAATGCCCCGGTAGCCTTTCACATTTTGAATATGGGCCACACCATCTCTCAATTGAGATTTCAGGTAATAGATTATATACCAGTACCTAGGCTTGGTGGGAATAGAGAATTGCTCCTCAAAAAAATGTGAGGCTTTTGGATTAATAAATTAGATGCATTAATTCCTAAAGGAATTAATAGGGAACTGGATTTAAATATATTTAGTAAATAGTAAAAATTAATATTAAATATTAATTTGAGGGTTGTGATTTAAGGTCTTTCCTTAGACATTATCTTTGTTATTCTAGAGGTTAGATCTTTGCTGACAACATCTGTGTTGCTGTGTTTTAAATTTTATAGCTTTGTATTTTTGTAGGTATAGACCACTAGAGGTCAGTATGGATAAGAAATTGAATGTAATTAAAGTGTTAATTAAAGAGGCATAGGTGTACACACATTGTATGAACACGACTAAGGGTGCATAACCCGAAACGTTGTTCCTGTTACCTGCTCCCACCATGTGGAAATAAAGATTTCTTTGAAGATTATAAGTGGTGCTGCTGCATTTTTGTGCTACATCAGAATGAGTACGCTATTGCTATGAGTACTGTAATCGCTGAAATGCGTAAGCAGGAACGCTACCCTTGAACTTTATGATTTGATGTTGCAAATGGATTTTAGCATTGTTGTGATACAAGCTGCTGTTAGCTTAAAATAAATGCTAAGTTTTATTTATCTACTACGAGTGCCTGGTGCTCCTTATCTGTATGTGCATTTTATCAGAAGTGGGGGAAGAAAGGGGATTTAAGTGACTTAGAACGTGGCATGTTGTTGGTGCCAGACGGGGCTGGTCTGAGTATTTCAAAACTACTGATCTACTTAGATTTCATGCAGAACCATCTCTAGGGTTTACAGAGAATTGTCTGAAAAATAGAAAATATCCAGTGAGTGGCAGGTTGTGTGGACAAAAATGCCTTGTTGATGTCGGAGGAGAATGGGCAGACTGGTTTGAGATGATAGAAGGCAACAGTAACTCAAATAACCACTCGTTACAACCAAGGTATGCAGAATACCATCTCTGAATGCACAACACGTCGAACCTTGAAGTAGATGGGCTACAGCAGTAGAAGACCACACTGGGTGCCACTCTTGTCAGCTAAGAACAGGAAACTGAGACTACAATTCAAACAAGCTCACCAAAATTGGACAATAGAAGATTGGAAAAACGTGGCCTGGTCTGATGAGTCTCGATTTCAGCTGAGACATTCAGATGGTAGGGTCAGAATTTGGTGTAAACAACATGAAAGCATGGATCCATCCTGCATTGTATCAACGGTTCAGGCTGGTGGTGGTGGTGTAATGATGTGGGGGGATATTTTCTTGGCACACTTTGGGCCCCTTAGTACAAATTGAGCATCTTTTAAACGCCAATGGCCTACCGGAGTATTTGTTGCTGATCATGTCCATCCCTTTATGACTACAGTGTACCAATCTTCTGAAGGCTACTTCCAGCAGGATAATGTACCATGTCACAAAGCTCAAGTGATCTCAAACTGGTTCTTGAACATGACAATGAGTTTGCTGTACTCCATTGGCCTCCACAGTCACCAGATCTAAATCCAATAGAGCACCTTTGAGATGTGGGTTGAACGGGAGATTCGCATCATGGATGTGCAGGCCGACAAATTCAGATGGTAGGGTCAGAATTTGGCGTAAACAACATGAAAGCATGGATCCATCCTGCCTTGTATCAACGGTTCAGGCTGGTGGTGGTGGTGTAATGATGTGGGGGATATTTCTTGGCACACTTTGGGGCTCCTTAGTACAAAATGAGCATCTTTTAAACGCCATGGCCTTACCGGAGTATTGTTGCTGATCATGTCCATCCCCTTTATGACTACAGTGTACCAATCTTCTGATGGCTACTTCCAGCATTATAATGCACCATGTCACATAAGCTCAGATGATCTCAAACTGGTTTCTTGAACATGACAATGAGTTTGCTGTACCCTTTTATTTTTAAGGGTTTTTTTAATTCTAATTTTCTTTCATGATGATGAGAGTCCATAGGGATCCTTAACATGTGGGATGTGGGAACCCACACAAGAGCTTTAATCCCTCCTACCTCTCCTCAGTTTGGTTTTGGCCTCCCAGGAGTTATGTTGAAGATAAAGGTGTTCTAGCTACTTGCTTATGGATTGTTTTATGGAGCTCAGACCAATGTGAGACCCATTATCTTTGAGAGGTATAATTTAAAGAGTATTCAAGCAAAGGACTGCAAGCACTCTGAATAATACAGGGACATAGTGGGCACATAACATAGTGTTCCTATCTCCCTATGGGATATCAGCCATAACTACCCTCAGGTGTCGCAGGGACGTGTCTCTTAGCCTCCTCCTGGTGGATTGAAGGTATTTCCTCTTAAGATCATCTGCTGTACTGGTACATCACTGGATGAGTTCTCTAATGGATTCAGCTACAGACATCTGGCTGGTAAACTCAATAGACAGATACTTCATTCAGGTAAGTAATTCCACAGTACTCACATAGCCCACAGGGCTATTAGTAGGTACTTGTTTGACCTGTTATAGCATAGCCAGGGGACTTAGCCTGTCTGTTAACATAGAGAAAGAGAAGAGAAGAGAAGCATCCCCAAAGCACTCAAAAAAATAACCATCAATGTCTCATACCCAACATATTCCATAGGAGAATAATCATTAAAGATATAGATGGAGGCAAAACTTATTAATCTCTCACGGCCTAGGGTCTAAATAAACTAAAGATTTGCTCAAATATCTTCTGTTTGCTTTTCCTACTGTTTTCCTGCAATCTTTGCTCAAAAGGTAGTTGGATTTCCAAACCCACTGGGAGGCTAATTTGCATTAGGCCATCATGGTGGGCATCCTGGGTTCGGCAGTCTATGTAATCCATTTAAAACTCCCACTCTGGCGTTCTGAATTTCTAATTATTTTGCTTAAGTTGTAATACGATTTGGAGATATTTCCTGGCATTACAATGTTAGCAGCCACACCACTGCAGTGTCTTCTGAGCAGGACCGGAACTGCAGCATCAGCAACATTGCAGAAGAGGGAGAGAGGCATCTTATCTACGGTATCACCTCTAGATAAACGAGCATTAAATATTTCATATTAATTATTAGGTTAAATAAAAATCACAAGTACAAGTTTGTGAGACACTTGAAACAGCTGCACATCCATTGGGGGTGCTCACCAGATTGATTTAAATATGTAAATATGAAGACACTCTTGGACAGTGGGCTGTCTTTTGCAACGTCATCATGGAAAATAAAAAATAAAATGTAAACACCTTAGAGGTAGAGGCTTCGCTTTGAACAAAGAGTAAGTGGGAACTGTCTGTATTATATATAGCTGCATAACAGGTGTGTTTAAAAAAACTAATTTTAAAACTGTGTTTTAAAATCCTTTAAAATATAACTTTTATTGGAAACAATGTAAAATGCTAAAAGGGGAACTACATTTTATAAATTTAGAAATATATAAATTGGTGAGTCCATAGCCTGTTATCAGACATCAAATAAATCAAGTCCTATACAATTTTGTAAGAAAGAGAAAAGCACAATATGATAATTATCCCAAATGCAGTGGGTGACATAAGTAAAAAGATCCCTAATTAATGGCTATAACATAGTAACATAGTAAATCAGGTTAAAAAAAGACAGAAGTCCCATCGTGTTCAACCTATACAAATCTTAATATACTTACAAAAAGGTTCCAGTTTAGTTTAAATTAATCCATTAAAAAGGCGAGCCATGTCATATCACAGAATTCTGTTTCTAGCTAGAAATGTATCTAAACCATTTTTAAATGTATCTAAGGTATTGTCATTACTACCTTTTCAGGCAATGAGTTCCACAATTTGATTGCTTTTACAGTGAAAAAAACATTTACGTTGCTGAGATTAAATTTCCTTTCCTCCAGTGTTAAAATGTGACCTTGTTATCAAACAATTTTCTAGAAATAAACAGAGCTTCTGCAATCTCTGTATTTAAGCCTTGATATATTTTTTATAAAGTAATCATCTCACCTCTCGAGCTCCTTTTTACTAGAGAAAACAGACCCATTTGGCTATAATCTCTCCTCATAGCTTAAATTCTCCATTCCCCTTATTAGCTCTGTGACCCTTCTATGAACTTTTTCTAAGTCTGCAATGTCTTTTTTTTTTTTTAACAAAAAACAATGTATTAGTGCAAAAAGGATATGTCCAAAAATGTCAATTGGAGACTAAATCCCAACTCCAAATGTGCCTAAGTGATCCCAGGGATTACTTCTCAGTGGAAATGAATGCTGCAGTCAAACTCCAAGGGTTAACCTCAAATAAAACAGATCAATGCTGCCAATGGTGAAGTCCTGTGAGACTACAGAGTTCATTCACATGTAAGTTGTATTCTCACATATTCCAGAGCTTCACATCAAGCTCTAGATATAAAAGCAATGGGAGACTCAGCAGGAGCAGATAGAAGTGAACTTATATGAATGTTTAATTTTTTTTCTAAAACGTGTTAAAATGACAGGGGTTTTACAGAGAACAACCACAGCTAGAACATCTGTATATTACACAGACTGTATATTGTAAACATGTCTATGATTATGGTTTGCAGTTCAGAAGGTTGGTCTCCGCACAAATCCAACGATCGTTTCACCAAATAGTCGCTTGGCTTTTTCAAGGGTCCTTGAAAAGACACGCGACTATTTGGTGAAACGATCGTTGGATTTGAGCGTAATGTGAATTAACCCTGTAGTCTCACAGGACCTCACCATTGGCAGCATTGATCTGTTTTATTTGAGGTTAACTCTTGGAGTTCGACTGAAGCATTCATTTCCACTAAGAAGTAATCCCTGGGATCATTTATGCACATTTGGAGTTGGAATTTAGTCTCCAATTGACTTTTTTGGACATATCCTTTTTGCACTAACACATTGTTTTTTGTTTGATTTATTATTGTTTGTGTTTAAACAGGTTAATAATATTCTTTTTGTGTATTAATGTCTTTTTTTTTTAAAAATCGGTCCCCAGAACTGCACTCCATACTCAAGGTGAGGTCTTACCAAGGATTTATGTAGTACAGATGCCTCTTTTAATACATGCTAGTATCTTATTAGCCTTAGAAGCTGCTGCCCTGCATTGTGTGCCCATCTTTAGCTTGTTATCTATTACTAGTCCGATTTAAATAATAGATTCCCTGCTTATTTTTACTTGCATTTTCCAGTATTAAATCTCATTTCTCCAACATAGGTGTGTCCGGTCCACGGCGTCATCCTTACTTGTGGGATATTCTCCTCCCCAACAGGAAATGGCAAAGAGCCCAGCAAAGCTGGTCACATGATCCCTCCTAGGCTCCGCCTTCCCCAGTCATTCTCTTTGCCGTTGTACAGGCAACATCTCCACGGAGATGGCTTAGAGTTTTTTGGTGTTTAACTGTAGTTTTTATTATTCAATCAAGAGTTTGTTATTTTAAAATAGTGCTGGTATGTACTATTTACTCTGAAACAGAAAAGAGATGAAGAATTCTGTTTGTAAGAGGAAAATGATTTTAGCAACCGTTACTAAAATCGACGGCTGTTTCCACACAGGACTGTTGAGAGGAATTAACTTCAGTTGGGGGAAACAGTGTGCAGACTTTTGCTGCTTGAGGTATGACACATTTCTAACAAGACGATGTAATGCTGGAAGCTGTCATTTTCCCTATGGATCCGGTAAGCCATTTTTATTACATAAAGAAAAAAAAGGGCTTCACAAGGGCTTTTAAGACTGTAGACATTTTCTGGGCTAAAACGATTTATATATAAGCATATTTTATACTTCATAGCCTTGAGGAATTATTTTAATCTTGGGAATTATGTAAAATAACCGGCAGGCACTGTATTGGACACCTTATTCTCTAGGGGCTTTCCCTAATCATAGGCAGAGTCTCATTTTCGCGCCTCTATTGCGCACTTGTTTTTTGGGAAGCATGACATGCAGATGCATGTGTGAGGAGCTCTGATACATAGAAAAGACTTTCTGAAGGCGTCATTTGGTATCGTATTCCCCTTTGGGCTTGGTTGGGTCTCAGCAAAGCAGATACCAGGGACTGTAAAGGGGTTAAATATAATAACGGCTCCGGTTCCGTTATTTTAAGGGTTAAAGCTTTCAAATTTGGTGTGCAATACTTTTAAGGCTTTAAGACAATTTTGGTGAATTTTGAACAATTCCTTCATACTTTTTCACATTTGCAGTAATAAAGTGTGTTCAGTTTAAAATTTAAAGTGACAGTAACGGTTTTATTTTAAAACGTTTTTTGTACTTTGTTATCAAGTTTTATGCCTGTTTAACATGTCTGAACTACCAGATAGACTGTGTTCTGTATGTGGGGAAGCCAAGGTTCCTTCTCATTTAAATAGATGTGATTTATGTGACACAAAATTTAGAGAAAATGATGCCCAAGATGATTCCTCAAGTGAGGGGAGTAAGCATGGTACTGCATCATCCCCTCCTTCGTCTACACCAGTCTTGCCCACTCAGGAGGCCCCTAGTACATCTAGTGCGCCAATACTCCTTACTATGCAACAATTAACGGCTGTAATGGATAATTCTATCAAAAACATTTTAGCCAAAATGCCCACTTATCAGCGAAAGCGCGACTGCTCTGTTTTAGAAAATACTGAAGAGCATGAGGACGCTGATGATATTGGTTCTGAAGTGCCCCTACACCAGTCTGAGGGGGCCAGGGAGGTTTTGTCTGAGGGAGAAATTTCAGATTCAGGAAAAATTTCTCAACAAGCTGAACCTGATGTGATTACATTTAAATTTAAATTGGAACATCTCCGCGCTCTGCTTAAGGAGGTGTTATCTACTCTGGATGATTGTGAGAATTTGGTCATTCCAGAGAAATTATGTAAAATGGACAAGTTCCTAGAGGTCCCGGGGCCCCACGAAGCTTTTCCTATACCCAAGCGGGTGGCGGACATTGTAAATAAAGAATGGGAAAGGCCCGGTATACCTTTCGTCCCTCCCCCTATATTTAAGAAATTGTTTCCTATGGTCGACCCCAGAAAGGACTTATGGCAGACAGACCCCAAGGTCGAGGGGGGCGGTTTCTACTCTAAACAAACGCACCACTATACCCATAGAAGATAGTTGTGCTTTCAAAGATCCTATGGATAAAAAATTAGAGGGTTTGCTTAAAAAGATGTTTGTTCAGCAAGGTTACCTTCTACAACCAATTTCATGCATTGTTCCTGTCACTACAGCAGCGTGTTTTCTGGTTCGATGAACTAGAAAAGGCGCTCAATAAAGATTCTTCTTATGAGGAGATTATGGACAGAATTCATGCTCTCAAATTGGCTAACTCTTTCACCCTAGACGTCACTTTGCAATTGGCTAGGTTAGCGGCGAAAAATTCTGGTTTTGCTATTGTGGCGCGCAGAGCGCTTTGGCTAAAATCTTGGTCAGCGGATGCGTCTTCCAAGAACAAATTGCTTAACATTCCTTTCAAGGGGAAAACGCTGTTTGGCCCTGACTTGAAAGAGATTATTTCCGATATCACTGGGGGCAAGGGCCACGCCCTTCCTCAGGATAGGTCTTTCAAGGCCAAAAATAAACCTAATTTTCGTCCCTTTCGCAGAAACGGACCAGCCCCAAGTGCTACATCCTCTAAGCAAGAGGGTAATACTTCTCAAGCCAAGCCAGCCTGGAGGCCAATGCATGGCTGGAACAAAGGTAAGCAGCCAAGAAACCTGCCACTGCTACCAAGACAGCATGAGATGTTGGCCCCCGATCCGGGACCGGATCTGGTGGGGGGCAGACTCTCTCTCTTCGCTCAGGCTTGGGCAAGAGATGTTCTGGATCCTTGGGCGCTAGAAATAGTCTCCCAAGGTTATCTTCTGGAATTCAAGGGGCTTCCCCCAAGGGGGAGGTTCCACAGGTCTCAATTGTCTTCAGACCACATAAAAAGACAGGCATTCTTACATTGTGTAGAAGACCTGTTAAAAATGGGAGTGATTCATCCTGTTCCATTAGGAGAACTAGGGATGGGGTTCTACTCCAATCTGTTCGTAGTTCCCAAAAAAGAGGGAACATTCAGACCAATCTTAGATCTCAAGATCCTAAACAAGTTTCTCAAGGTTCCATTGTTCAAAATGGAAACCATTCGAACAATTCTTCCTTCCATCCAGGAAGGCCAATTCATGACCACGGTGGATTTAAAGGATGCGTATCTACATATTCCTATCCACAAGGAACATCATCGGTTCCTAAGGTTCGCATTTCTGGACAAGCATTACCAGTTTGTGGCACTCCCGTTCGGATTAGCCACTGCTCCAAGAATTTTCACAAAGGTACTAGGGTCCCTTCTAGCGGTGCTAAGACCAAGGGGGCATTGCAGTAGTACCTTACTTGGACGACATACTGATTCAAGCGTCGTCCCTTCCACAAGCAAAGGCTCACACGGACATTGTCCTGGCCTTTCTCAGATCTCACGGGTGGAAAGTGAACGTAGAAAAAAGTTCTCTATCTCCGTCAACAAGGGTTCCCTTCTTGGGAACAATAATAGACTCCTTAGAAATGAGGATTTTTCTGACAGAGGCCAGAAAATCAAAACTTCTAAACTCTTGTCAAATACTTCATTCTGTTCCTCTTCCTTCCATAGCGCAGTGCATGGAAGTAATAGGTTTGATGGTAGCGGCAATGGACATAGTTCCTTTTGCGCGAATTCATCTAAGACCATTACAACTGTGCATGCTCAGTCAGTGGAATGGGGACTATACAGACTTGTCTCCGACGATACAAGTAGATCAGAGGACCAGAGATTCACTCAGTTGGTGGCTGTCCCTGGACAACCTGTCACAGGGGATGAGCTTCCGCAGACCAGAGTGGGTCATTGTCACGACCGACGCCAGTCTGGTGGGCTGGGGCGCGGTCTGGGGACCCCTGAAAGCGCAGGGTCTTTGGTCTCGGGAAGAATCTTTTCTCCCGATAAATATTCTGGAACTGAGAGCGATATTCAATGCTCTCAAGGCTTGGCCTCAGCTAGCAAAGACCAAGTTCATACGGTTTCAATCAGACAACATGACGACTGTTGCGTACATCAACCATCAGGGGGGAACAAGGAGTTCCCTGGCGATGGAAGAAGTGACCAAAATCATTCAATGGGCGGAGACTCACTCCTGCCACTTGTCTGCAATCCACATTCCAGGAGTGGAAAATTGGGAAGCGGATTTTCTGAGTCGTCAGACATTTCATCCGGGGGAGTGGGAACTCCATCCGGAAATCTTTGCCCAAATCACTCAATTGTGGGGCATTCCAGACATGGATCTGATGGCCTCTCGTCAGAACTTCAAGGTTCCTTGCTACGGGTCCAGATCCAGGGATCCCAAGGCGACTCTAGTAGATGCACTAGTAGCACCTTGGACCTTCAAACTAGCTTATGTATTCCCGCCGTTTCCTCTCATCCCCAGGCTGGTAGCCAGGATCAATCAGGAGAGGGCATCGGTGATCTTGATAGCTCCTGCGTGGCCACGCAGGACTTGGTATGCAGACCTGGTGAATATGTCATCGGCTCCACCATGGAAGCTACCTTTGAGACGAGACCTTCTTGTTCAAGGTCCGTTCGAACATCCGAATCTGGTCTCACTCCAACTGACTGCTTGGAGATTGAACGCTTGATCTTATCAAAGCGAGGGTTCTCAGATTCTGTCATTGATACTCTTGTTCAGGCCAGAAAGCCTGTAACTAGAAAAATCTACCACAAAATATGGAAAAAATATATCTGTTGGTGTGAATCTAAAGGATTCCCTTGGGACAAGATAAAAATTCCTAAGATTCTATCCTTTCTTCAAGAAGGTTTGGAGAAAGGATTATCGGCAAGTTCTTTGAAAGGACAGATTTCTGCCTTGTCTGTGTTACTTCACAAAAAGCTGGCAGCTGTGCCAGATGTTCAAGCCTTTGTTCAGGCTCTGGTTAGAATCAAGCCTGTTTACAAACCTTTGACTCCTCCTTGGAGTCTCAATTTAGTTCTTTCAGTTCTTCAGGGGGTTCCGTTTGAACCCTTACATTCCGTTGATATTAAGTTATTATCTTGGAAAGTTTTGTTTTTGGTTGCAATTTCTTCTGCTAGAAGAGTTTCAGAATTATCTGCTCTGCAGTGTTCTCCTCCTTATCTGGTGTTCCATGCAGATAAGGTGGTTCTGCGTACTAAACCTGGTTTTTCTTCCGAAAGTTGTTTCTAACAAAAACATTAACCAGGAGATAGTCGTGCCTTCTTTGTGTCCGAATCCAGTTTCAAAGAAGGAACGTTTGTTGCACAATTTGGATGTAGTTCGTGCTCTAAAATTCTATTTAGATGCTACAAAGGATTTTAGACAAACATCTTCCTTGTTTGTTGTTTATTCTGGTAAAAGGAGAGGTCAAAAAGCAACTTCTACCTCTCTCTCTTTTTGGATTAAAAGCATCATCAGATTGGCTTACGAGACTGCCGGACGGCAGCCTCCTGAAAGAATCACAGCTCATTCCACTAGGGCTGTGGCTTCCACATGGGCCTTCAAGAACGAGGCTTCTGTTGATCAGATATGTAAAGGCAGCGACTTGGTCTTCACTGCACACTTTTACTAAATTTTACAAATTTGATACTTTTGCTTCTTCTGAGGCTATTTTGGGAGAAAGGTTTTGCAAGCCGTGGTGCCTTCCATCTAGGTGACCTGATTTGCTCCCTCCCTTCATCCGTGTCCTAAAGCTTTGGTATTGGTTCCCACAAGTAAGGATGACGCCGTGGACCGGACACACCTATGTTGGAGAAAACAGAATTTATGTTTACCTGATAAATTACTTTCTCCAACGGTGTGTCCGGTCCACGGCCCGCCCTGGTTTTTTAATCAGGTCTGATAATTTATTTTCTTTAACTACAGTCACCACGGTATCATATGATTTCTCCTATGCAAATATTCCTCCTTTACGTCGGTCGAATGACTGGGGAAGGCGGAGCCTAGGAGGGATCATGTGACCAGCTTTGCTGGGCTCTTTGCCATTTCCTGTTGGGGAGGAGAATATCCCACAAGTAAGGATGACGCCGTGGACCGGACACACCGTTGGAGAAAGTAATTTATCAGGTAAACATAAATTCTGTTTTTCCATTTACCTGCCCATACTTCTAATTTTTGTAGGTCCCCTTGTAAAGCAGGTTCATTTTGCCCTGACCTAATGACCATCTGCAAAAATAGAGATATCGCTTTTTAATCATTTTTTTAAGTCATTAATAAAAATATTAAAAAGAACATGGCCCAGTACTGACCTTTGTCCAATCTGAGTATGATCCATTTACTACTACTCCTTGCTCCATGTCTTTTATCCAGTTATTTATCCAAGAGCTAACATTTTGGATAAATAACTATCTGTGGCTAGTAAATCTCCACAATTGAGCAAAAAGAATTGCCTACTCATGTCACCCCACTGTAATTATTTTAAAATAGCTGTGTATTCCCGTGGTATTCACAGAATGCAATATGATCAAATAAACACATATGCATTTACATCCATAAATAGCCCTGACAGGCAAAGGACTCACCAGAAAGGCCTGACACGCGTTTCGCAGCACGGCCAAGTGAAAGACAAAGTACAAGTGTCCTAGAATCCTTCAGTTTCTTTAGGATGGTCTGTCTTGACAAAGGATTGTCTGCTAGTACATTGAAGGGTCAAATTTCTGCCTAATCAGTTCTCTTTCACAAAACGTTAGCTAAGCTTCTGGATGTTCAGAAGTTTGTCCAAGCGTTGGTGAGAATTAGGCCAGTTGTGAAACCTATCTCTCCTCCTTTGATTCTCAATTTAGTTCTTTCAGTTCACCAAGGCCCTCCTTTTAAACCTATGTGCAGCATAGATATTAAGCTGTTATCCTGGAAGGTTCTTTTTCTTGTAGCCACTTTCTATGCTAGAAGAGTCTCTGAATTATCGATTTTATCTTGTGAGTCTCCTTTTTTTTCTTCATAAAGATAAGGCAGTTCTTCGTACTAAGTACAATTTTTACCTAAGGTTGACTCCTCAGAAAATATTAACCAGGAGGTTGTTGTTCCTTCGTTGTGTCTGGATCCTTCTATTTCTAAGGAATGGCTTCTTCATAATCTTGATGTTGATCGTCAAGCTAGTAAAGATTTCAGACAAAGTTCTAGTTTATTTGTTCACTATTTTGGTTCTCGTAAGGGTCAGAAGGCTACTGCTGTAGCCTTAGCTTCTTGGATCAAACAGGTAATTCACAAAGCTTACTTGGTAGCATGAAAATCTAAACTTATCACAGCTTAGTAACCTACGGGTTGCCTTATATTTTCTTTTATCCGGTTAGGATATCATTTATTTTTTGATTATATGTTTCCTTTGGGAACTTTCTCTGGGATCGATCCTCACTGTTTACTTCTGCGGAAGTTTGTTACTGGACATGTTAGTTCTATGTTTGTCTGTTATTCTCTTCCCCTCTGGGGGAGGATTTAGGCAGCTTGACAGTTATGACCCTGTCTGCAGGCTGGTCCTGCTTTGGTTCAGTTCTTCTGTCTCGTGGCTTGTTCAGACACGTAGTGCCTGTTCTGCCTGGATGGGCCGGTTGAGGTGCCGAGGGCTCACTTTATTATTTGTGTTTCAGCTAAACATTATAAAGAGGACTTGTGAGTCCGTGAGGCAGAAGAATGTTTCAGTCCTTATTTCGCCTTCAAGCTGGTTGACAGGGTCAGTGGAGTTCCGCTACGTCACTCTCTCTTACTTCCGATACTCTCTGGACCTAGAGTGTTCTTCCTCATGTAGGAGGATTGGGGTCTTAGCGCCCCCTTACTGCTGTTTGGGCGGCTTGGCCTTTCTGAGGTTTGGGGAAATTGTCCTTTTGGACTTGTTCCTTCCATGGTCCTTTTTGGAGACCCGGTTTTCCTTTCAGGAGATGATTGTTCATTTTTGAGGACATTGGGGTCTCCTTTTGAGCTCTGCTTAGGGTTCTTCCCCGGAGCTGGGGATGATCCGCATCCTTTTGTTCATGTGATCCTCTGACTTGTATTGGAGGTAATGTGGAGCTAGTCTTGCTCAAGTGACTTTGTCCTCGAGGTATCCCCTTGCTTTGGATGTCTTGTGGCGGTTCGTACGCTTATGGGCTCTGCTGTCTTGGTTCGAGATGCCTTAGCTCCTTTGGAGTGTTGGACTTCAGCAGGGGGGTGGTCTCTTCCTTGGGTTGGGATGTGTGAGGTGTTCTCATTATCCGGGTTATTCTGGATATTGCATTGATATCTCCCTATGGGTCAGTTTGTTATATCAGACGGAGTGTTTAAGTTTCTGGGATATTGTTTGTTCTTAAACAATTGGGGGGTCGGACCTGTCATCTCCCTGGTTCTTCCAGTTGCTGAGGCTTTCGGTCAGCGTTTTTCCTTTGTGGTTCCCATTGCGGGTTGTTACCGGCCTTTTCAGACTTTAGGGCGGCTTTGGGTTCTCCATTCCCAGGGAACTTGGGCTATGACCTTGGTCTGGCAAGTTGACCTGGTCTCGGTTGGCTAGGTTTTCTGAGTGCCGATGCTCATTGGGCTTGCCTTACGCCTATTGAACGGTTCCCTTGGACAGTTTGCTGAAGTAACCTGATGGCTTTGCGGTTCTGCAGGCGTAGGGTTTGCAGGGTATCCACTGGAGCTAATGCACGTTGTCTGTGTACTAACAGGCTAATTTCTAAGGGCTTTGCTTCCAAGTTCATCTGCGTTGGAGATTGATTTCTTATTCAGCCTGTGGCCTTGTGTCTTGTGGGCAGGTGCTCTGTATTAATGGCCCTTTTTTCCTAGGGGGACTTGTTCTCCTCCTTACGGAGGTGTGGTCCTTGTCTTAGGGCTTCTCCTGTATTCAGGAGGTGGAACAGAGGATTTAACCTATGTTGAAGAGAGGCACGCTCTCTGGGTTGTTCTGTTCTATCTGGAGTCTTGCTGGCTCTGCGTTGAGACTATGTCAGCCTTGTCGATTGTCTCTCAGGAGTTTTCGGGTGGGCACCCGAGGTCTGTTGGAATGGTTAAGGCCATTCTTCCGCTCTTTTGTGAGCTGGTGTTGGGGTTCTCTTGTTCCCCTGTTTTCAGACCTGCCAACGCTTGTGCTAGCACGGCTGGGAGTAGGTTTTGAGGTTGTTTGTTCCTTTTCGGGGGTGCAGTGGGCCTTGTTGAGGTTCTGTGCTTCTACCTTTTTGAGACCTAGTTGTCGGTCTGGCGGCTTTGATTGCCTGGAGCATGCTCTTTGTCTTGAAGTTTTTGCAATCTGATATCTTGTTTGGCTGCTTTTTTCCTTTTTTAGCAAGTATTTTCTTTCTGTGTCATCCTGATGATGACTGCGTGTTCTTGACTCAGGTGTTTACCTTGTCTGGGTCTGCTACACGTATTATGTGTTGTCTACTTCTGTATTCTAAGACGGAAATTTTCTCTGTTCTGATGCCCGGTCCTAAACCTTGTGGTTTTTGTCTGGTCTGGACGTTGCCTCCCCTTGTTTGCCAGGACCCATTTGGGTCTTTGTGAGCTGAGCTTGTTCTGGGAGTTCTTCCGTTTTTGGAATTTGTGGTGACCTTTCGGTTTCCCTTTAGTTCTTCCTTACCCTATCCCTTTGGGAGTTTTTGTGCTGGTGTTCCCTTCGCTAGTGGGGGTGATGGTTGGGGACCAACTGCTGGGTGACGGTGTCTCCTGGAGGACTGTTGGCTCAGTTGAGTATGATTTTGCGGTCTCTAGCTTGACTTCCGGGCTACCTGCTGGTCAGTGTCCTTGGGGCCTTCTTTTTTTCAATGTTTCTCATCTTCAGTCGAAGCAGGGTTTTGTTGGGTAGTGGTTTCAGGCCTGTTGCCTTCAGAATGGGCCGCCTTTTGTACCTTCCCATCTTGGCATTAAGTAATTAAGTCTTTGGCTGGGGTGTCTTTGCCTCCTCCTGGTAGCCAGGTTCTTAATTCCTAAAAGTAATGAATGCAGCTGTGGACTCTTTGCATCTGAAGAAAATAAAATCAGGTAAGTGGAGGGCCGAATTGTAACCGGTTCGTGGGCCGGAAATGGCCTGCGGGCCGGTACTTTGAGACCCCTGCTGTAGATGATAAGTTAATAATATTTACCTCCTCTGGTTGTTCCTGGACCACGTCCCCACGCCTCCTTCGCCTACCACCCCACCGGGTTTTGATCCTCCGTCTCCTGCGTCCATCTGACCTTTCGCTAAAAAAGTTGAGGTTGAGGGTGTTGCGAGTATGGCGCGACATCCCTCATCTAGGCGCCAAGTTGGTTTGCCTTCTACGTGGGCGGTTCCAACGATTCATGTTGCCACTGACCTAGTAATGCTCGTCACGCCTGAATTTTTATCTAGTTACGCTCTATCTCTCCCTTGAGCATGCATTGGAACTTATCCTCTCCCACTAACTCGCAGAGTCTTTGCTTCTGCTCTTCAATAGCTGTGGAGAGACTTCGTAGTTCCCTGTTGGCAAATTCGATGTTGAGAATAATCACATCCATCAAGCTTTTATTTAGAATCTGCTGATACTTGTAAAAAAAACTCGGCATTATCCGAAAAGCAGGTGGGTTGGAGAGGGGACCGCATCCCTCTAGGTATACGTTTAACATGGAAGAGTGGAGTGGAGGTTAATTTGTCGTTTGAGCAGTCTTTATAATTCTCTTTTTTGTAAGTCCTTGTCAGGGGCTGTTAAAAAATTCCTTGATCCCACAGTCAAAGTGGCTATGCGGGCTGCTTCCTCCTCTGAGTACGAGAATACGCCTGTTTTACTGGCCATGATTAAACAACAATAAAGGTTAATCCCTGTCTTACTGTGTCCAATAAATCATACGTAGAGTACTGTAATCCAAAGAGGGCAGTCAAATGTATACAAAGTAAAGGACCAACACCTCTCAAAGTCCACACAGGAGCAAAAGGCAAGAAGGTAGGTGTGCTATGCCTCAGGGATGCCCCTCAAAGAACCCCAAACGTCAGAATGCAAAAATTAGAAGTGAGGCAGCACACTCCATATAGGGAAACCTTTCATAAAGAGAGCAACGTTTCAGGGCTCCTGCACCTTTCTCAAGCTAACACAGAATGAAAACACACACACATATACACACAATAGCAGGAAGAGGTCCAATCAATGGGCAGGGGGCAATAACCTTTCAAATACATACATCACATCTGTTACATAATTAAATAGAAATTAACTCTATACATGCCTACCCTTTCCCTACATGAAAAAAATAAAAACAGAGAAGCAGACAAATAGACCAATTTGTGATATGACAATGAGATGGCCATAATCTATATAGATACATTCCTTATGGAGCAACTCCCTCATTCTATTTCCACCCCTAGGCTTTTTCTGAACACTATCTATGACCATAAATTTCAACTGACTAGCTTGGTGGCCTTTTTCCAGAAAGTGAGCTGGTACTGGGAGGTGGGCAGTATTTTCATTCCTAATGGTGAACATGTTGACATATACAGTCTTTAATTTTTTGGGTCGTTATGCATAATCAGTGTTTCTTCTGTTAAGTGTGATCAGTCCACGGGTCATCATTACTTCTGGGATATTACTCCTCCCCAACAGGAAGTGCAAGAGGATTCACCCAGCAGAGCTGCATATAGCTCCTCCCCTCTACGTCACTCCCAGTCATTCTCTTGCACCCAACGACTAGATAGGATGTGTGAGAGGACTATGGTGATTATACTTAGTTTTATATCTTCAATCAAAAGTTTGTTATTTTAAAATAGCACCGGAGTGTGTTATTACCTCTCTGGCAGAGTTTGAAGAAGAATCTACCAGAGTTTTTGCTATGATTTTAACCGGAGTAGTTAAGATCATATTGCTGTTTCTCGGGCATCTGAGGAGAGGTAAACTTCAGATCAGGGGACAGCGGGCAGATGAATCTGCATAGAGGTATGTAGCAGCTTTTATTTTCTGACAATGGAATTGATGAGAAAATCCTGCCATACCGATATAATGTCATGTATGTATACTTTACAATTCAGTATTCTGGGGAATGGTACTTCACTAGAATTACACTGTAAGAAGTACATAAAGCTGTTTAATAACTAGAAATTATGTTTAACGTTTTTGCTGGAATGTAAAATCGTTTTCATTTGCTGAGGTACTGAGTGAATAAATGTTTGGGCACTATTTTTCCACTTGGCAGTTGCTTAATCTTTTTTCTGACAGTTTCTGTTCTCTCTCACTGCTCTGTGTGAGGGGGAGGGGCCGTTTTTTGGCGCTTTTGCTACGCATCAGATATTTCAGTCAGCAGCTCATTGTATTTCCTGCATGATCCGGTTCATCTCTACAGAGCTCAGGGGTCTTCAAAACTTATTTTGAGGGAGGTAATTTCTCTCAGCAGAGCTGTGAGAATCATAGTTGACTGAGATAAAAAACGTTTATTCTGTAATTTGTTTCCTGCTTTCAGAATTTGTTATCTTTGCTAATGGGATTAAACCTTTGCTAAAGTTGTGTTGTTTATAAGGATTGAGGCTATAACTGTTTCAATTTATTAATTTTCAACTGTCATAGATCTTCTGTGCTTCTTAAAGGCACAGTACGTTTTTAATATTATTCTAATTGAATTGTATTCCAAGTTGCAAGTTTATTTGCTAGTGTGTTAAACATGTCTGATTCAGAGGAAGATACCTGTGTCATTTGTTGCAATGCCAAAGTGGAGCCCAATAGAAATTTATGTACTAACTGTATTGATGCTACTTTAAATAAAAGTCAATCTGTACAAATTGAACAAATTTCACCAAACAACGAGGGGAGAGTTATGCCGACTAACTCGCCTCACGTGTCAGTACCTGCATCTCCCGCTCGGGAGGTGCGTGATATTGTAGCGCCGAGTACATCTGGGCGGCCATTACAAATCACATTACAGGATATGGCTACTGTTATGACTGAAGTTTTGGCTAAATTACCAGAACTAAGAGGTAAGCGTGATCACTCTGGGGTGAGAACAGAGTGCGCTGATAATATTAGGGCCATGTCAGACACTGCGTCACAGGTGGCAGAACATGAGGACGGAGAACTTCATTCTGTGGGTGACGGTTCTGATCCAAACAGACTGGATTCAGATATTTCAAATTTTAAATTTAAACTGGAAAACCTCCGTGTATTACTAGGGGAGGTGTTAGCGGCTCTGAATGATTGTAACACAGTTGCAATACCAGAGAAAATGTGTAGGTTGGATAAATATTTTGCTGTACCGGCGAGTACTGAGGTTTTTCCTATACCTAAGAGACTTACTGAAATTGTTACTAAGGAGTGGGATAGACCCGGTGTGCTGTTCTCACCCCCTCCGATATTTAGAAAAATGTTTCCAATAGACGCCACCACACGGGACTTATGGCAAACGGTCCCTAAGGTGGAGGGAGCAGTTTCTACTTTAGCTAAGCGTACCACTATCCCGGTGGAGGATAGCTGTGCTTTTTCAGATCCAATGGATAAAAAATTAGAGGGTTACCTTAAGAAAATGTTTGTTCAACAAGGTTTTATATTGCAACCCCTTGCATGCATTGCGCCGATCACGGCTGCAGCGGCATTCTGGATTGAGTCTCTGGAAGAGAACATTAGTTCAGCTACTCTGGACGACATTACGGACAGGCTTAGAGTCCTTAAACTAGCTAATTCATTCATTTCGGAGGCCGTAGTACATCTTACTAAACTTACGGCGAAAAATTCAGGATTCGCCATTCAGGCACGCAGGGCGCTGTGGCTAAAATCCTGGTCAGCTGATGTTACTTCTAAGTCTAAATTGCTTAATATACCTTTCAAAGGGCAGACCTTATTCGGGCCCGGGTTGAAAGAGATTATCGCTGACATTACAGGAGGTAAAGGCCATGCCCTGCCTCAGGACAAAGCCAAAGCTAAGGCTAGACAGTCTAATTTTCGTTCCTTTCGTAATTTCAAAGCAGGAGCAGCATCAACTTCCTCTGCACCAAAACAGGAAGGAACTGTTGCTCGCTACAGACAAGGCTGGAAACCTAACCAGTCCTGGAACAAGGGCAAGCAGACCAGGAAACCTGCTGCTGCCCCTAAAACAGCATGAATTGAGGGCCCCCGATCCGGGATCGGATCTAGTGGGGGGCAGACTTTCTCTCTTCGCCCAGGCTTGGGCAAGAGATGTCCAGGATCCCTGGGCGCTAGAGATAATATCTCAGGGATACCTTCTGGACTTCAAATACTCTCCTCCAAGAGAGAGATTTCATCTGTCAAGGTTGTCAACAATCCAGACAAAGAAAGAGGCGTTTCTACGCTGCGTACAAGAGCTCTTGTTAATGGGAGTAATCCATCCAGTTCCACGATCGGAACAGGGACAGGGGTTTTACTCAAATCTGTTTGTGGTTCCCAAAAAAGAGGGAACTTTCAGACCAATCCTGGACTTAAAGATCCTAAACAAATTCCTAAGAGTTCCATCGTTCAAGATGGAGACTATTCGGACAATTTTACCTATGATCCAAGAGGGTCAGTACATGACCACTGTAGATTTAAAAGATGCTTACCTTCACATACCGATTCACAAAGATCATTACCGGTACCTAAGGTTTGCCTTCCTAGACAGGCATTACCAGTTTGTGGCTCTTCCATTCGGATTGGCTACAGCTCCAAGAATCTTCACAAAGGTTCTGGGCGCTCTTCTGGCGGTACTAAGACCGCGGGGAATCTCGGTAGCTCCATACCTAGACGACATTCTGATACAAGCTTCAAGCTTTCAAACTGCCAAGTCTCATACAGAGTTAGTACTGGCATTTCTAAGGTCACATGGATGGAAGGTGAACGAAAAGAAAAGTTCACTCGTTCCACTCACAAGAGTTCCCTTCCTGGGGACTCTTATAGATTCTGTAGAAATGAAGATTTACCTGACAGAGGACAGGCTAACAAGACTTCAAAGTGCTTGCCGCACCCTTCATTCCATTCAACACCCGTCAGTGGCTCAATGCATGGAGGTAATCGGCTTAATGGTAGCGGCAATGGACATAGTACCCTTTGCACGCTTACACCTCAGACCACTGCAACTGTGCATGCTAAGTCAGTGGAATGGGGATTACTCAGACTTATCCCCTTCTCTGAATCTGGATCAAGAGACCAGAAATTCTCTTCTATGGTGGCTTTCTCGGCCACATCTGTCCAGGGGGATGCCATTCAGCAGACCAGACTGGACAATTGTAACAACAGACGCCAGCCTTCTAGGTTGGGGTGCCGTCTGGAATTCTCTGAAGGCTCAGGGACAATGGAGTCAGGAGGAGAGTCTCCTGCCAATAAACATTCTGGAATTGAGAGCAGTTCTCAATGCCCTCCTGGCTTGGCCCCAGTTGACAACTCGGGGGTTCATCAGGTTTCAGTCGGACAACATCATGACTGTAGCTTACATCAACCATCAGGGAGGGACAAGAAGCTCCCTAGCTATGATGGAAGTATCAAAGATAATTCGCTGGGCAGAGTCTCACTCTTGCCACCTGTCAGCAATCCACATCCCGGGAGTGGAGAACTGGGAGGCGGATTTCTTAAGTCGTCAGACTTTTCATCCGGGGGAGTGGGAACTCCATCCGGAGGTCTTTGCCCAAATACTTCGACGTTGGGGCAAACCAGAGATAGATCTCATGGCGTCTCGACAGAACGCCAAGCTTCCTCGTTACGGGTCCAGATCCAGGGATCCAGGAGCAGTCCTGATAGATGCCCTGACAGCACCTTGGGACTTCAGGATGGCTTACGTGTTTCCACCCTTCCCGATGCTTCCTCGATTGATTACCAGAATCAAACAAGAGAGAGCATCAGTGATTCTAATAGCACCTGCGTGGCCACGCAGGACTTGGTATGCAGACCTGGTGGACATGTCATCCTGTCCACCTTGGTCTCTACCTCTGAAACAGGACCTTCTGATACAGGGTCCCTTCAAACATCCAAAATCTAACTTCTCTGAAGCTGACTGCTTGGAAATTGAACGCTTGATTTTATCAAGACGTGGGTTTTCTGAGTCAGTTATTGATACCTTAATACAGGCTAGGAAACCTGTTACCAGAAAGATTTACCATAAGATATGGCGTAAATACCTATATTGGTGTGAATCCAAAGGTTACTCTTGGAGTAAGGTTAGGATTCCTAGGATATTGTCTTTTCTACAAGAAGGTTTAGAAAAGGGGTTTATCTGCTAGTTCTTTAAAGGGACAGATCTCAGCTCTGTCCATTCTGTTACACAAACGTCTGTCAGAAGTTCCTGACGTCCAGGCTTTTTGTCAGGCTTTGGCCAGGATTAAGCCTGTGTTTAAAACTGTTGCTCCACCATGGAGTTTAAACCTTGTTCTTAATGTTTTACAGGGCGTTCCGTTTGAACCCCTTCATTCCATTGATATAAAGTTGTTATCTTGGAAAGTTCTATTTTTAATGGCTATTTCCTCGGCTCGAAGAGTCTCTGAATTATCAGCTTTACATTGTGATTCTCCTTATTTGATTTTTCATTCGGATAAGGTAGTTCTGCATACTAAACCTGGGTTCTTACCTAAGGTAGTTACTAACAGGAATATCAATCAAGAGATTGTTGTTCCTTCTTTGTGCCCAAATCCTTCTTCGAAGAAGGAACGTCTACTGCACAACCTGGATGTAGTCCGTGCTCTAAAATTTTACTTACAGGCAACTAAGGAATTTCGACAAACGTCTTCTCTGTTTGTCGTTTACTCTGGGCAGAAGAGAGGTCAAAAAGCTTCTGCTACCTCTCTTTCTTTTTGGCTTCGTAGCATAATTCGTTTAGCTTATGAGACTGCTGGACAGCAGCCTCCTGAAAGAATTACAGCTCATTCTACTAGAGCTGTGGCTTCCACTTGGGTCTTCAAGAATGAGGCCTCTGTTGAGCAGATTTGCAAGGCTGCAACTTGGTCTTCGCTTCATACTTTTTCCAAATTTTACAAATTTGACACTTTTGCTTCATCGGAGGCTATTTTTGGGAGAAAGGTTCTTCAGGCAGTGGTTCCTTCTGTATAAAGAGCCTGCCTATCCCTCCCGTCATCCGTGTACTTTTGCTTTGGTATTGGTATCCCAGAAGTAATGATGACCCGTGGACTGATCACACTTAACAGAAGAAAACATAATTTATGCTTACCTGATAAATTCCTTTCTTCTGTAGTGTGATCAGTCCACGGCCCGCCCTGTTTTTAAGGCAGGTAAATATTTTTTAATTTATACTCCAGTCACCACTTCACCCTTGGCTTTTCCTTTCTCGTTGGTCCTTGGTCGAATGACTGGGAGTGACGTAGAGGGGAGGAGCTATATGCAGCTCTGCTGGGTGAATCCTCTTGCACTTCCTGTTGGGGAGGAGTAATATCCCAGAAGTAATGATGACCCGTGGACTGATCACACTACAGAAGAAAGGAATTTATCAGGTAAGCATAAATTATGTTTTTCCACAGAAAATGTTGCCAGCCGGGTAGCATTATGAAGTAGCCGGGTGGGGTCAGTGTAATATTTTCCAATATTATATAATTTTCTTTTATGCTAAGCACAAATTAATTGCATAATTTAACAAATGTATTTAATGATGATTTGTGTAATAAAAATTTTAAATTTTTAGAATGAGCTAATTTTAGCTTAATATTGGCTAAATGTTTTGCCAGGTGGTCATTAAAATCAGCCATGTGGCGCACCCACTAAAAAGGTACTGAGCAGAACACTGATTATAAATATGCACTGCCTTTGCTTTTCATTTCATACTTTTTAATTATTACAAATACTTTTATTTTGATAGAGTTTTAGAATTGTAGATAAAAAGGATTTATAGTTTTATGTATTTATTTTCATAGGGCTATTAACATCTTACCCAATCGAGTGGTAGGAAGCGTGGGGCAGCATCCAGGAGAGCCTATAGAGCAGTTGGCAAAGTCCCGAGATGGCCGACTCTTGGCCAGCTGTGCACATGATCAGAAGGTGAAATTTTGGGACACATCCTCTCTCAGCTCCATCATAGTGGATGAGTACAAGAAAAGGAAAAAGAACAAGCAGCTACCTGCTTTAAGCCGTAAAGCTTTTGGCTGTGGAGAAGACTTTTTTGCAGATTTAAGAGAAGAAACATCTGAAAAGATAGAAAAGGGAGCCGAACAGGAAGGTGAAGATGAAGACAGTGACGACAGTGATAGTGACTGAACCGACATATATTTTATCAAAGAATAATTATAACAACTCGGCATACCATATGTAAGGGCACACATTTTGCAAACTAGGGGTTCTCATTGTAAATGTAATGTAAAAAATGCCATCTCTTGAAAAATGAATTGCATTTTTGACTGGAGAAACAATATCTAATAATTTTAATGATTCATAGAATATATACAACAGTATAGCCATTATTAAAAGGCCAGTAAATTCCTAACATTTAGATGCTGTATATGACAAAAAATAATACATATATAAAAAAATGGTTTACTGAATAAAAGAGTTTAAAGTTATATGAAACCCCCAAGAAATATTTTGTGATTCATTAACTACATACCATTTTTAAAAAGTTTCAAATTAATAATCAAATTTGCTTTGTTGAACTGATGTTCTATGTTGAAGAGATACCTAGGTAGGCATCAGGGGCACTATATGGCAGGAAATAGTGCTGCCTGCCATATAGTGCTCCTGCAAATGGATAACATTCTTGCAAAACTGCTGCCATATAAAGCTCCAGAAATTGTCCGGTTCCTACGCGTACATCCCTGCTTTTCAACAAACGATGCAAATAGAACAAAGAAAAATTGATAATAGAAGTAAATTAGAAAGTGGTTTAAAACCACATGCTCTATCATGAAAGAAAACATTTTGGGTTTCATATCCCTTTAACCTGAATTATTGTTGTTCCCAAGAAAATCACTGCAGTTGCACAATCCCACCAATCACAAGCTGTGTTCAGATTGGGAGCTCCAATGCTTGGGAATGGGACTTTTTCTTTTATTATTATCAGTTATTTGTAGAGCGCCAACAGATTCCACAGCGCTATATATTTAACCCCTTTCCAGGACTGTTCACAGACTGATCTGGACACACACATAATTCTATTGATTGACAGGCATTGGTATACAAACAAAAAGTTGTGCAGTCCCATCAATTGTCAAAAAGATAAAGAACATTTTAATTTTACTTTAACCGTTTATGTAACTGTTGTTTCATGTCCTCATTACAATGCTTTGGAAGCTGAAGCAATACCTTTGCTAATCCTGTTTAGTGTATTTTGTAAATGAAAATGTGTTCAATGTTTATTGTTGTGTTAAGAAACATGCAGATGAAATCTTTTAAAAATCAAATATGTATTTTGGATATGCTTCATAAAAGTTTTGTTTGTTTTTTAAATAAAAGTTTTTGCCCTTAAATATTTGTTTATTTAAGTCAATTAAACTGAGCAACTTTAAAGGGACATGAAACCCACAATTTTTCAACAAACACCACGCAGGGTGTTAAAATAAATCATATACCATCATACAGAGACATGTTTATCATGCTCATGAAAACACAGCAAAGCAGTACTCTTCTTAAATACATGGCTTTATATATCTAATGTGAAACTCAATGTTGAAGTTTTTCTATTATGAAAAATTAAAAGAAGGAAAAAAAAAATACAACGCTCCCATCTCCCTCTCCCAACTTAGATAATTTATCATTATTATTTTTAAGTCACCTCATTAATTAAACCTCTAAGACGCATATTTTGAACAGTAACGGAGAGCGCAAAAGGTCTAATATATTGTGAGACTGCTAATATAGCTACCCCATTTTAAGAAATAACCTTGGGGGCGGAGCTTGCAGCCGATCATGGAAGACGCACTTCAGCTCAGCTCCACACTCGTGGAGTCGTGACTCGTGGAAGGAGAGCAAACGGAGGAAACAGGTATGCCAGCCTGAAATCCCAAGGGACCGCCAGAGCATCTTTCAGAGCAGCCTGTGGATCCCTTGACATTGAACAGTACCTTGGAAGCTTGGCATTTTGCCGAAACGCAATCAGATCCAACTCTGCCATTTCCCATTTGAGGGTTAAGCTGGAGAACACCTCCGGATGGAGTTCCTACTCCCCGGGATGAAAAGTCTTCTCAGGAAATCCGCTTCCCAGTTGTCCACTCCTGTAATGTGAATGTGAGCTTCCGCCCACTGAACAATCCGAGTTACCTCCTTCATAGCTAAGGAACTCTGAGTTCCTCCCTGGTGGTTGATGTAAGCCACTGAGGTTATGTTGTCTGACTGAAACCTGATAAACTGTGCTAAGGACAGCTGATGCCAAGCCATCAGAGCATTGAAAATCGCTCTCAACTCCAAGATGTTTATGGGGAGAGCAGACTCCTCCCTCATCCAAAGTCCCTGCGCCTTTAACGAGTCCCAGACTGCTCCCCAGCCTAGCAGGCTGGCATCCATTGTCACAATCACCCAGGAAGGTCTCCGAAAGCATGTTCCCTGAGACAGATGTTCCTGAGAAAGCCACCAAGGGAGAGAGTCTCTTGTCGATTGATCTAGATCTATCCTCTGAGACAGATCCGCATGGTCCCTGTTCCATTGACTGAGCATGCATAACTGCAGAGCTCTCAAATGGAATCGAGCAAAGGGAATGATGTCCATGGAAGCAACCATCAGACCAATTACCTCTATACATTGAGCCACTGGTGGTCGAACAGTAGACTGTAGAGAGAGGCAAGAATTTTGGCTTTTCTGACCTCCGTCAAAAATATTTTCATCGAAAGGGAATCTATTATGGTCCCTAAGAAAACTACCCTTGTAGCTGGAAAAAGGGAACTCTCTTCCAGATTCACTTTCCATCTGTGAGAACGTAGAAAAGACAACAAGATTTCTGTGTGAGATTTTGCTTTTTGAAAAGTTGGTGCCTGAACCAGAATGTTGTCCAGATAGGGTGCCACTGCAATTCACTGAGACCGAATCACTGCCAAAAGAGCCCCCAGAACCTTTGAGAAAATTCTGGGAGCTGTGGCAAGGCAAAAACTGTGTGTGTCCAGAAAGGCAAATCTCAGAAATTTGTGATGATCAATGTGAATGGGAACATGAAGGTTCGCATCCTTCTTGTCTATGGTCGTCATGAACTGATCCTCTTGTACTAAAGGAAGAATGGAACGTATAGTCTCCATGTTGAAGGACGGTACTCTGAGAAACTTGTTTAGACACTTTAGATATAGAATAGGTCGGAAAGTTCCCTCTTTTTTTTGGGAACCACAAACAGATTGGAATAGAAACCTAGACCCTGTTCCTTTACTGGAACTGGAACTATCACTCCCAGGGAGGAAAGATCCTGTACACATTTCAAGAATGCCTCTCTTTTTATCTGGTCTGCAGATAATCTTGAGAGATGGAACCTGCCCCTGGGAGGAAAAGTCTTGCATTTCATTTTGTAACCCTGAGATACTATGTCCACAGCCCAGGGATCTGGGACGTCTCTTATCCATGCTTGATAAAATTGAGAAAGTCTGCCCCCCCCCCACTTGATCCGATCGGGGGTAAACTCTTCAAGCTGCTTTAGACTCAGCTGCGGGTTTCCTTAATTGATTCCCCTTGTTCCAAGACTGACTGGGTTTCCAAGAAGACTTGGACTGTTCCTGCTTGGAAGATGAAGGGGAAGACTTTCCTCTAAAGTTACGAAAGGAACAAAAATTACTCTGACATCCCTTAGGTCTATTCTTCTTGTCTTGTGGAAGAAAAGACCCTTTTCCACCCGTAATATCAGAATTTTTTTTGCCAGACCGGGTCCAAACAAGGACTTACCCTTGTAAGGAATCGCCAGAAGCTTGGACTTAGAGGAAACATCGGCTGACCAAGATTTTAGCCACAATGCTCTGCGCGCTAACACAGCAAAGCCAGATATTTTGGCTCACAATTTAATAACCTGCATGGAAGCATCGGTAATAAAGGAATTGGCTATCTTAAGAGCCTTAATCCTGTCTTGGATCTCCTCTAAGGGAGTCTCCACTTGAAGAGACTCAGACAAGGCGTCGAACCAATAGGCTGCCGCACTTGTCACAGTGGCAATACACACTGCAGGTTGCCATTGGAGACCTTGATGAACATACATCTTCAAATAAGCCTCCAGCTTTTTGTCCATTGGTTCCTTAAAGTAGCAACAAGTAGCAACTATCCTCAATAGGAATAGTAGTTCTCTTAGCCAGAGTAGAAATGGCCCCTTCTACCTTAGACAATGTTTGCCATGACTCTTTAATGGAGTCAGCGACGGGAAACATCTTTTTAAAGACAGGAGACGGGGAAAAAGGAATCCCTGGCTTCTCCCATTCCTGTGCTATAATCTCCGTAGCATGGTCTGGCACAGGAAACACCTCCACAGAGGAAGGAACATCAAAGTATTCATTAAGTTTACTAGATTTTTTGGGTTGACAGCGACAGGATTATCGGAGTCGTCCAATATAGCTAAAACCTCCTTCAACGGTACACAGATGGTGTTCAAGCTTAAATCTGAAGGATACAACTTCAGCATCAGAAGAAGGAATTATACTGTCCGAATCTGAGACTTCACCCTACCGAAGTATCCTCATCAGAATCATAAGGAAGGGCAACTTGGGTATCAGAAGCTAGATCAGAAACCTTATTTTTTTAATCTTTAATTTTCCTCTTGCATTTCCCCTGTAGCATGGGAAGGGCAGCTAGTGCCGCAGATACTACAGAGGATACCTGGGCAGCAATTTCTGCTTACAAATAAACTCCTCCAGGAGATTGAGAGGAACTGCAGGAAACTGCATGTGACACCATTAAGGCTTGGGACGGTTGAGGAGAAAACTGTGGCAAAGTCTGAACAGCATCGTCTTGGGAGTCATTTGGCTCTGAAAGAAAAAGTTTATCTTTATGTCTTAAAGTTCTTTCTATACATTTTGGCTTTCTAAACACAGCAGGCACCTGTCCGTATGAGCAGGATCCTGTTTGCCAAAAAAAGAACCAAGAAATAAATAATTTTTTATTTAGGTACTGTCCCTTTTAAAAATAAAAAATGCAGGATAGGCATAACTTAAGAGACTAAATTGCATCTACACCAAAATACAGGGTTAATGCACAGTCACTGCAAAGAAGACTTGTCTCCTAAACACACCTCAGTTTGTGACTGAGGTGCCTACCTGCCCCCTGGTAGCGATCGAGTGACAAGTTAGGTTGGATATCAGAAAAAAGTTGCAACCGCTCAGAACGCGTGCCACGCAAGAGCTATCAGAATTACTGATGCTCTCTCCTGTTTGACACGAGCAATAACCATAACATCTATCAGAATGGTCTGCGGATCACTAGATCTTGAACTGTATCTTGGAAGCTTGGCATTCTAGCGAAACGCCCTCATAAGCCCATTCCGGGAACCCCCATGTAAGCAAAATCTGTCTGTTCGGAAATCCGATTCCCAGTTGTCCACCCCTGGAAAGTGGATGATAAACAACAATCGTGAGCTCCCGCTCACAGACAATCCAAGTCACCTCCTATGACTAAGGAACTCTGAGTCCCTCTGTATTAAATAATATCCAAGCTCTGCATAGTTAACTGGATTCTGGAGTAGAGGGATCCGAGCCCACGCCTCCAAGGAGACTGTAGGTTTAATGCAGTGCTTTAGACAGTACGGCCACTGACGTAAGCCACTGAGGAGACCTAGTCCGACTGGAACGAAGTTAAAGACAACGGAGGCCAAGCCCTCAGAACAATGAGAATCTCTTTCAACTCCAAGATGTTAAAGAGGAATGCCTTAAATGACTGCTTCCCAGCCCAGTAGGCTGGCGTCCATGATCACATCACCCAGGAATGTCTCCAGAAGCACGCGCCCTGAGACATATACTCCTGAAAAACCACCACAAAAAAAATCTCTTGATGATTGATCTAGATCTATCTCCTGAGACAGATCCAAAAGATCTCCATTGTATGGAAAATAGCAAAAAGGGAGTGATGTCCATGGAAACCATCAGACCAATTCCCTCCATACATAGAGTCACTGAAAAGTGAAGGGAAAATCAACTGCAGCTAGATTCAAAATCTCAACCCTCTGATTGCAAGATGGTTAAGCTATCAACCGGATCATTAGAGCTTGCTGTTGACCGGACCAAAGACAGCAGAGGGAGGAAAAAGGAATAAATCCTTGATTAGCTGACCTCTGATAGAATCTTCTCCAAGAGAGAAACTATTAAGGTCCTCCAAAAAAAATCACCCTTGTGAATGGAACAAGGGAACTCTTTTCCAGATTCTTTTTTAAAATATATACAGGGAGTGCAGAATTATTAGGCAAGTTGTATTTTTGAGGATTAATTTTATTATTGAACAACAACCATGTTCTCAATGAACCCAAAAAACTCATTAATATCAAAGCTGAATAGTTTTGGAAGTAGTTTTTAGTTTGTTTTTAGTTATAGCTATTTTAGGGGGATATCTGTGTGTGCAGGTGACTATTACTGTGCATAATTATTAGGCAACTTAACAAAAAACAAATATATACCCATTTCAATTATTTATTTTTACCAGTGAAACCAATATAACATCTCAACATTCACAAATATACATTTCTGACATTCAAAAACAAAACAAAAACAAATCAGTGACCAATATAGCCACCTTTCTTTGCAAGGACACTCAAAAGCCTGCCATACATGGATTCTGTCAGTGTTTTGATCTCTTCACCATCAACATTGCGTGCAGCAGCAACCACAGCCTCCCAGACACTGTTCAGAGAGGTGTACTGTTTTCCCTCCTTGTAAATCTCACATTTGATGATGGACCACAGGTTCTCAATGGGGTTCAGATCAGGTGAACAAGGAGGCCATGTCATTAGATTTTCTTCTTTTATACCCTTTCTTGCCAGCCACGCTGTGGAGTACTTGGACGCGTGTGATGGAGCATTGTCCTGCATGAAAATCATGTTTTTCTTGAAGGATGCAGACTTCTTCCTGTACCACTGCTTGAAGAAGGTGTCTTCCAGAAACTGGCAGTAGGACTGGGAGTTGAGCTTGACTCCATCCTCAACCCGAAAAGGCCCCACAAGCTCATCTTTGATGATACCAGCCCAAACCAGTACTCCACCTCCACCTTGCTGGCGTCTGAGTCGGACTGGAGCTCTCTGCCCTTTACCAATCCAGCCACCGGCCCATCCATCTGGCCCATCAAGACTCACTCTCTTTTCATCAGTCCATAAAACCTTAGAAAATCAGTCTTGAGATATTTCTTGGCCCAGTCTTGACGTTTCAGCTTGTGTGTCTTGTTCAGTGGTGGTCGTCTTTCAGCCTTTCTTACCTTGGCCATGTCTCTGAGTATTGCACACCTTGTGCTTTTGGGCACTCCAGTGATGTTGCAGCTCTGAAATATGGCCAAACTGGTGGCAAGTGGCATCTTGGCAGCTGCACGCTTGACTTTTCTCAGTTCATGGGCAGTTATTTTGTGCCTTGGTTTTTCCACACGCTTCTTGCGACCCTGTTGACTATTTTGAATGAAACGCTTGATTGTTCGATGATCACGCTTCAGAAGCTTTGCAATTTTAAGAGTGCTGCATCCCTCTGCAAGATATCTCACTATTTTTTACTTTTCTGAGCCTGTCAAGTTCTTCTTTTGACCCATTTTGCCAAAGGAAAGGAAGTTGGAATTATGCACACCTGATATAGGGTGTTGATGTCATTAGACCACACCCCTTCTCATTACAGAGATGCACATCACCTAATATGCTTAATTGGTAGTAGGCTTTCGAGCCTATACAGCTTGGAGTAAGACAACATGCATAAAGAGGATGATGTGGTCAAAATACTCATTTGCCTAATAATTCTGCACTCCCTGTAGACAGTCACGTATGCAAAGCAAACATGCCGAGCCCGGTTCAAACTCACAACCTTCCATTCCAGAAGCTAACCACTAGGCCACACCAGTGTGCCCCATCTATGGAAAAAAGATTGGGCAAGATCTCTTGAAAGAGAGAATGCTTGAAGGAAGGAGAACATCTGAACCATATATTGTCCAGAGAAGCACCATTGCCATACCCCAAGACTCAAAGGTCTTTCTAGGATGATGACTCATAAACTTGGGAGCAATAAATACACATCCTTCAGTTCTATGTATGTTATGAACAGGCCCTCGATTCAAAGGATAAGGATACTGCTTTGAAGGTCAGACCCTGAAAAAATGAGGTAAAAACTTGGATCCCTTTCCCAGACTGGGACTGGAACTGGAACTAAGGAAAAATCTTAGATTGGATCAAGATTGGTTATCTTCCAAAAAACATGACTGACCTTGTAGAAAGAGGAAAAAGGAAAACTCTCATTTAGTCTTACTCTCTTGACGTGTGGGAGAAAAATATTCCCGAAAATTAAGAGGATAATTCAGTCAGACCAAATCCAAACAAGGTCTCATCCTTGAAAGGAAACATAAAATGAACTATAAAGCCTAGGCTTTACCACTAAGCCACAGGTAGGCTTCTCAGCTGACCAAGCTATCAGCCACAATGACCGGCGGGCTAGCATAGCAAGTCTAATAAGGCATTGCTCAGACAGAACAATTTATCATACCCATGGACCCGTAAAGGTCTAGGCAAGTAAAAACACTTCCTCATAGGAAGGAACATAGAAATGATAAAAATCACAAAGCTTTCAAAGGTTGATAACGACAGGGGTATCGATGTCCAAGTAACCAAAACCTCCTTTAACAGTACACAAGGTATTCTAGCATACATCTGAAGGAGATCACTTCAGCATCAAATAAAGGAATTATACTGTCCAAATCTGAGATTTCACCCTCAGAAACTACCAGCGAATCCTCCTCACCAAAACTTGGGAGAGAGAGTAACCTGGGTAGCAGAAAGTGGAGCAGAAACCTTACTATCTGAAACTTTAATGTCCTCTTGCATTTTCCCTGAAGGTAAGGAAAAACAGACAAAGCCGCAGGTATCACAGATGATACCTAACCTCCAAAATTTGTAAGCAAGCACACTCCTCCCTGAGATTGAGAAGTACTGCAGGGCACTGCATGTGACCCCATAGAGGCTTGGGACATTTAAGGAGAAGCTGTGGAATTGCCTGAACAGCATCATCCTGGGGGACATAAGGCAAAGATTTATCTGTACTCAATAGCTCTTGCTAAATAAGCGGCACAGACAAAAACAGACATTTTAATTTGTCTAAACCTATCCTTAGAGGCGAAAAATATCTTTATTTAAAAAGATATATTCAAATATGAGGGAAAGATGCTGAGTAAAAACTATTTGTTCCTCAAGCCAAAAAACATTTTATTCATAGGAGCAGACCACTGTTCCAACCCTGAACAATAAATGTTTTAATTAGTGAATACTGTCACCTTAAAAACAATTATATATACATAAAAAAACAGACCTCTGTTTCAAAAACTAGAACATAAGTCCCCAATCACTCATCTTAAGGAGGACGAAACACATCCTAGTCTGGATTAAATTCCAACCCCTTTAGGACAATTACCACTATACTGCGGTTGAGTGTTTTATTATTTTTAACACAATATAGCATATAGTAGAAAAAAACGGCTTAATTTATTAACCCTTTAATAAATATATATTAACATATAGGAGAATAACCAGAATGTCTAAATTCTCTTATATCCTCCTGTCCCAATTATAGGTTATCAAGTGAACTTTCGCAAGCTCTCTTAAAGACCAAACTGCTAAGCTGCAGTTCCGAACTCAGTCCGAGACACTGAAGAGGCGGGGTCACATGACCGGACCCAACGAGAGCCGCAAAATGGCGCGGCACTCCTTCACAAATCAAGAAAGGAGGCGGAGACACGGCATCGGCTGCAAATAAAGCGCAAAATTGCTAATATCACGCTTCATTCCAGTTGCCCAGAAAAGAGTTCTGATTACTCGAGTGAGTAATGGATATACATTAAGCAGATGGATTCTGCAGCCACGGAAACACTTACAGGGCAAGCTCAATAGAATTGCTCCGCAATATCTCTAATTCCCTCTGAGATAAGCGCGCTCCACAAAACAAGCCAAACATAATTTTGAAAGCTTATATACTGTATGCTGATAAAAGGTATTACGCTCTTCAAAACCCAAATGTATTACCCCTTTTAAAGTTCATTCCAAGGAGTTAAAAAACAATAAGCAATAATATATCAGAGATATTATTAACCCCTAAAGTGCCTCTAAACACATAAGCCAAATCTTCAGGGTATATTATCATACAGTATTAACCCCTAGTCTCCTGTCACAAAAGTGCCTGCATCCTGCCTACAATGTCCTTCTAAAGGATAAATATGTGTCCCAAATAATGTGCAGTGAAAGACTCATAAGTGCAAGTCCCCAATACTTAGAAGACAAAAGCACTTACCAGCATCTGGCCGTCTGGCAGGAGGACGGCTTACTAAGTTTGAGAGGATGCCGCTCCTCACAGATACCTGTAGAAAAAGAAAGAGTAAACCTACTCAGGCTTTCTGTAGCAGGGCAGCAACATGTTAGGAAAACGCAGCAAGGCCCACCTTACAAGTTCATAACTGCTTTAACGCCACCACTGCCATACTGAAGAGACTAACGTGGAGTACGGCTAGACCCCATCTTGAGAGGTAAGATCAGAACAAACCTACTCTGGCTTTCAAAATAATAAAATCTTGATTGAAGTGAAATAAATCCTTCTTCAGACACCAATAACCTCACCTCCTCCTTGCACCGAAGGCAAAGAGAATGACTGGGGGTTGTGGGAAGGGAAGTGATACTTAACAGCTTTGCTGTGGTGCTCTTTGCCTCCTCCTGCTGGCCAGGAGTGATATTCCCAGCAGTAATTGATGATTCCATGAACTCACCGTGTCTTAAGAAAGAAAATCCCTTTATTACCCATTTCCAGGTTTTGCATAACCAACACAGTTATATTAATGCACATTTTACCTCTGTGATTACCTTGTATCTAAGCCTCTGCAGACTGCCCCCTTATTTCAGTTCTTTTGACAGACTTGTATTTTAGCCAATTAGTGCCCTCTCATTAGGGTTGCACGATTAATTGCATGGTGCGATTAATCGCGATTTTAAATTGCAGGAGTATGCAATATTTTTGATTAAAAAAAAATTCTCCCATGTTGCTGACTGTACTGCATTGAGGATTTTTTTTGTAATAAAAAAAATTGCATACGGCCGCAATTTAAAATTTGCAATTAGGCTCATCATATGATTAATCGTGCAGCCATAGTACATACCCTAAGTTTCAGACTGCAGACGTCCCTAGGGGGAAGTGACTTTCCCTCCTCTTCACTCTCCTGCATGGGCTCTGCTTTTAGACATAGATTGATCAGCTGCTACTGAGATCACAAACAGAACACGTTTTTATATAAAAAAAAATTGCATACTCCCGCAATTTAATGCAATTAATCGTGCAGCCCTACCTCTCATAAGTAACTATGGCACAAATGAACTAATATCCTCTAGCAATGAAAAACTCAAATGCATTCAGGTAACAGGTGACCTTCAAGGGCTTAGGAATTAGCATATGGGACTACCTAGGTTTAGCTTTCAACTAAGAATAGCAAGAGAATATAGCAAATTTGATTAATAAGTCCATCTTGTAATGATTCACAGATCTTTATGTTGGGAGGTATGCAACAGACCCATAAATGTGATCAGTAGTGACACAGCATTGGGCTCTATTTTGCATGCCAAACTTTTACAGAAGCATGTTGAAAACAAAAGAGATTGGGGAATCCTTGTAAATATATATATATATATATATATATATATCAGGGACGTGCACTCATAGGAGGCAGGGGAGGCAGTGCCTACCCTCCCATATGTGACCAAAGCTTAATTAAATTTAAATTAAAACACACAAAAAAAAAAGTAAAAAAAAAATATTTTCCCCATGTAATGCTATATGGAGAGGCAGGTACAGGAACGCTTCTCTCCATTGCTGTACATGGGTCAAAGAAAAAGCTGTGCTGCAGCGCCACCTGTGTTCTGTCAATATATTAGCAGCAACAATTGGGACCAATAGGAGGCACCCCTCTTGATGCCTCCTAGCAAGTGAAGGATATATAGATTAATCAGAAGGAGGATGCAGTGAGCAGGGTCATGTAACACAACTGGAAGCTGAGGTAACCTAAGAACAGATGACACCAAGCAGAAGAGTAAAGTAGTTTTCTACATCTCTTGTGGTTCACAAATTGTGTTCAGATACAGCTCATTAACAGGTGGGACAGTAAGTGAGCATAACCAAGCAGAAGAGTAAAGTAGTTTTCTACATCTCTTGTGGTTCACAAATTGTGTTCAGATACAGCTCATTAACAGGGGGGGACAGTAAGTGAGCATAACCCAAGCAGAAGAGTAAAGTAGTATTCTACATCTCTTGTGATTCACAAATTGTGTTCAGATACAGCTCATTAACAGGGGGGGACAGTAAGTGAGCATAACCCAAGCAGAAGAGTAAAGTAGTATTCTACATCTCTTGTGATTCACAAATTGTGTTCAGATACAGCTCATTAACAGGGGGGACAGTAAGTGAGCATAACCCAAGCAGAAGAGTAAAGTAGTATTCTACATCTCTTGTGATTCACAAATTGTGTTCAGATACAGCTCAATAACAGGGGGACAGTAAGTGAGCATAACCCAAGCAGAAGAGTAAAGTAGTATTCTACATCTCTTGTGATTCACAAATTGTGTTCAGATACAGCTCATTAACAGGGGGGGGACAGTAAGTGAGCATAACCCAAGCAGAAGAGTAAAGTAGTATTCTACATCTCTTGTGATTCACACATTGTGTTCAGATACAGCTCATTAACAGGGGGGACAGTAAGTGAGCTTAACCCAAGCAGAAGAGTAAAGTAGTATTCTACATCTCTTGTGATTCACAAATTGTGTTCAGATACAGCTCATTAACAGGGGGACAGTAAGTGAGCATAACCCAAGCAGAAGAGTAAAGTAGTATTCTACATCTCTTGTGAGTCACACATTGTGTTCAGATACAGCTCATTAACAGGGGGACAGTAAGTGAGCATAACCCAAGCAGAAGAGTAAAGGAGTATTCTACATCTCTTGTGAGTCACACATTGTGTTCATATACAGCTCATTAACAGGGGGGGGGGCAGTAAGTGTGCATAACCCAAGCAGAAGAGTAAAGTAGTATTCTACATCTCTTGTGATTCACAAATTGTGTTCAGATACAGCTCATTAACAGGGGGGACAGTAAGTGAGCATAACCCAAGCAGAAGAGTAAAGTAGTTTTCTACATCTCTTGTGATTCATAAATTGTGTTCATATACAGCTCATTAACAGGGGGATAGTAAGTGAGCATAACCCAAGCAGAAGAGTAAAGTAGTATTCTACATCTCTTGTGATTCACAAATTGTGTTCAGATACAGCTCATTAACAGGGGGACAGTAAGTGAGCATAACCCAAGCAGAAGAGTAAAGTAGTATTCTACATCTCTTGTGATTCACAAATTGTGTTTAGATACAGTTCATTAACAGGGGGGGACAGTAAGTGAGCATAACCCAAGCAGAAGAGTAAAGTAGTATTCTACATCTCTTGTGATTCACAAATTGTGTTCAGATACAGTTCATTAACAGGGGGGGACAGTAAGTGAGCATAACCCAAGCAGAAGAGTAAAGTAGTATTCTACATCTCTTGTGATTCCCAAATTGTGTTCAGATACAGCTCATTAACAGGGGGGGGGGGGGGGGGGGGGCAGTAAGTGTGCATAACCCAAGCAGAAGAGTAAAGTAGTATTCTACATCTCTTGTGATTCACAAATTGTGTTCAGATACAGTTCATTAACAGGGGGGGACAGTAAGTGAGCATAACCCAAGCAGAAGAGTAAAGTAGTATTCTACATCTCTTGTGATTCACAAATTGTGTTCAGATACAGTCCATTAACAGGGGGGGGCAGTAACTGAGCATAACCCAATACTGACAGGAAGTCAAAGGGTCAATTCAAATTTAAATCCATAATTTAAAACCCAGAGTTTGAAGTTAAGTGTGCAGTGTCCACATTATTTAAATTAAAGTTTTTGACATTGAATATTGCTAAGCCTCCATTTTTCATGGTTATTTGATTTAATTAGGTACAAACTCCATATATGTTATGTCTGTTCAGTCAGAGGATGCAGTATCTATTTTTATTTTTCTCTGTGTCTCCATTTATTTAAAGACTTCTGTTAACTTGTAATTCACAAATCAATTGAAAGCTGTTGCATTGTGTTTTTAATATGTGCTGCTTTTATACAAGTTTATATTAATAAAAAGGAGATGAGTCATTTAAAAAATCTAGTTTTTGAAAGGAACATGATAGTCATAATTCCATTTCCATCATTCAGAAAGAAATTGCACAAAAAATAAATAAACTTTCTATTTTACTTGTATTATTATGTACTTCATTCTTTTGCTATCCATTGGTGACCTTTGTTGAAGAGCATACCTAAGTGGGATGTGCACGTGCGTGTCATGAATTACCGTTCATCGCCGTGTCGCCGCGGCTCCCGGATCTCTTCTGGGGTTCTACGTCACGTTGCTAGGCAACGTGACGCATTCTCTGACAACCCCTATGACGTGGCGGCCTCTCTCTGCCTTTAAAATCTCGGCGGGAGATTTTCTCGGTGCCCGTTTGTTTTATCTCTCTCTCTTCTGCCGGTTCCTGTCTGAGTGAGTACAATTTTGAAACCTGACCCTATCCTCCTCAACTTTGTTTTACCAATGCCTCTTGCTTCCAAATCTTTATTGCCTGCTAACCTGCCTAAAAGGACATTATCATTTGTTTGCTGACACCTGCTTAAAGGGACATTATCTTTGTTTGCTTTAATCTTGCCAATAAGGACATTATCATTTCTTTGCTGACAATCCTGCTTAAAAGGACATTATCATTTGTTTGCTGACACCTGCTTAAAGGGACATTATCTTTGTTTGCTTTAATCCTGCCAATAAGGACATTATCATTTCTTTGCTGACAATCCTGCTTAAAAGGACATTAACATTTGTTTGCGGACACCTGCTTAAAGGGACTTTATTTTTTGTTTGCTTTATTTCTGCTAAAAGGACATTATTATTTTTGTTTGCTATAAACCTGCTTAAAGGGACATTCTTAGTTTGTTGCAAACCTGCAAGAAAGAAGCTTATTCATTTATCCACTATCAACCTGCTTAAAGGGACATAAGCTTTGTTTGTTTCTATTTTCCTGAGAAAGGAACGCTATCTCCTGTAAAATAATTCTATCCTCAAGAAGATATTTTGAATTAATATTCTTTTGGGAAGTTCTGATACCCTGCTTATTTTGTTTCCTGAGTGGGTCACGTCCTGGATATTTCTCAGTGTGCTAGCGTGTGTTTTAATATCCACGCTAGCAGTTGGGTTAAATCCTGAACTGACCAAATACGGCTGACAGTGCGTTTCTTGAACACCATATTGCAGAAGCTGTGTTGGCAGTATTGATAACTTGTCCTTTGTGTAAAACTTGTATGGTAAATTATTTCTATTTTTACAATACAGTAGTGAGTAGAGAAGAGATTGTGTGTCATTCTAATTGCTTAGTAACTGGCACTGTGCCACAGAATTATATGAGTGTGTGTATGTGAGCAGAGTGTGTGTGGGTGTCAGTGAGCAGAGTATGTGTGCTTTATTCTCCAGGTAATCAATACATTTCCGATGAGCTGGTGCTTTAGTGCAGTGTTTCTCAACAATGGTCCTCAAGTACACCTAACAGGCCAGGTTTTCATTATAGCTGAATCAGTGCACAGGTGAAGTAATCAGCTGATCAGTAACTCAGTGGTTACTAACTTGCTCTCACCCATCACCTGATTATGTCACCTGTGCACTGGTTCAGCTATCATTTAAACCTGCCCTGTTGGGGATACTTGCGTCCCTCTGTACATGTGTTTCTCCGGCGTAACATATCTAGTGCCTCACCAGCCTCTGACCTCACTGCACGTCACTGATATATATATATATATATATATATATATATATATATATATATATATATATATATACAGTTGCAAGAAAAAGTATGTGAACCCTTTGGAATTATATGGATTTCTGCACAAATTGGTCATAAAATGTGATCTGATCATCATCTAAGTCACAACAATAGACAATCACAGTCTGCTTAAACTAATAACACACAAAGAATGAAATGTTGCCATGTTTTTATTGAACACACCATGTAAACATTCACAGTGCAGGTGGAAAAAGTAGTAGACTAATGACATCTCCAAGAGCTAATTGGAGTGAGATGTCAGCCAACTGGAGTCCAATCAATGAGATGAGATTGGAGGTGTTGGTTACAGCTGCCCTGCCCTATAAAAAATACACACCAGTTCTGGGTTTACTTTTCACAAGAAGCATTGCCTGATGTGAATGATGCCTCGCACAAAAGAGCTCTCAGAAGACCTACGATTAAGAATTGTTGACTTGCAAAAAGCTGGAAAGGGTTGTTCATCAGTCCACGGTAAGACAAATTGTCTATAAATGGAGAAAGTTCAGCACTGCTTCTACTCTCCCTAGAAGTGGCCGTCCTGTAAAGATGACTGCAAGAGCACAGCGCAGACTGCTCAATGAGGTGAAGAAGAATCCTAGAGTGTCAGCTAAAGTCACTGGCAAATGCTAACATCCTTGTTAGCGAATCTACAATACGTAAAACAGTAAACAGGAATGGATTTCATGGGAGGATACCACAGAGGAAGCCACTGCTGTCCAAACAAAACATTGCTGCACATTTACAGTTTGCACAAGAGCACCTGGATGTTCCACAGCAGTACTGGCAAAATATTCTGTGGACAGATGAAACCAAAGTTGAGTTGTTTGGAAGAAACACACAACACTATGTGTGGAGAAAAAGAGGCACAGCACACCAACATCAAAACCTCATCCCAACTGTGAAGTATGGTGGTGGGGGCATCATGGTTTGGGGCTGCTTTGCTGCGTCAGGGCCTGGACGGATTGCTATCATCGAAGGAAAAATGAATTCCCAAGTTTTTCAAGACATTTTGCAGGAGAACTTAAGGCCATCTGTCTACCAGCTGAAGCTCAACAGATGATGGGTGTTGCAACAGGACAATGACCCAAAGCATAGAAGTAAATCAACAACAGAATGGCTTAAACAGAAGAAAATACGCCTTCTGAAGTGGCCCAGTCAGAGTCCTGACCTCAACCCGATTTAGATGCTGTGGCATGACCTCAAGAAAGCGATTCACACCAGACATCCCAAGAATATTGCTGAACTGAAACAGTTCTGTAAAGAGGAATGGTCAAGAATTACTCCTGACCATTGTGCACGTCTGATCTGCAACTACAGGAAACGTTTGGTTGAAGTTATTGCTGCCAAAGGAGGTTCAACCAGTTATTAAATCCAAGGGTTCACATACTTTTTCCACCTGCACTGTGAATGTTTACATGGTGTGTTCAATAAAAACATGGCAACATTTCATTCTTTGTGTGTTATTAGTTTAAGCAGACTGTGATTGTCTATTGTTGTGACTTAGATGATGATCAGATCACATTTCTCTTACATGGTGTATCCAGTCCACGGATTCATCCTTACTTGTGGGATATTCTCATTCCCTACAGGAAGTGCAAAGAGAGCACACAGCAGAGCTGTCCATATAGCTCCCCCTCAGGCTCCGCCCCCCAGTCATTCTTTTTGCCGCTCTAACAAGTAGCATCTCCACGGGAGTGTAAAGGGAATGTGGTGTTAGCGTTTAAATTTAAGCTAGAACACCTCCGCGTACTGCTTAAGGAGGTTTTAGCTACGCTAGATGATTGTGACCCCATGGTGGTCCCAGAAAAATTGTGTAAAATGGACAAGTTTCTAGAAGTCACTGTATACACTGATGCGTTTACGATCCTGAAGAGGGTGGCGGATATTGTGACTAGGGAGTGGGAGAGACCAGGTGTACCTTTTGTTCCCCCCCCCTATCTTTAAGAAAATGTTCCCCATAACCGACCCCAGACGGGACGCGTGGCAGACGGTCCCTAAGGTAGAGGGAGCAGTTTCAACACTAGCTAAGCGCACAACCATACCAATAGAAGACAGTTGTGCTTTCAAAGATCCTATGGATAAAAAATTAGAAGGTTTACTAAAGAAAATATTTGTTCAACAAGGTTTCCTTCTTCAACCGATTGCCTGCATTATTCCTGTAACTACTGCAGCGGCTTTTTGGTTTGAGGCGCTGGAGGAGTCGCTCCAGAGGGAGACTTCATATGACGAAGTCATGGATAGAATTCATGCTTTAAAGCTGGCTAATTCGTTCATCACAGATGCCGCTTTACAACTAGCTAAGTCAGCGGCGAAAAATTCTGGTTTTGCCATTATGGCGCGAAGAGCGCTTTGGCTCAAATCATGGTCGGCTGACGTGTCGTCCAAGACAAAATTACTAAACATTCCTTTCAAGGGAAAGACCCTATTCGGCCCCGAGTTGAAAGAAATTATTTCGGATATCACGGGGGGAAAGGGCCATGCCCTTCCGCAAGATAGACCGTTTAAGGCAAAAAACAAGGCTAATTTTCGCTCCTTTCGCAACTTCAGGAGCGGAACTGCTTCAACCTCTGCAGCCGCAAAGCAAGAGGATAGCGCTTCCCAGCCCAAAGCAACATGGAAGCCTTTGCAGGGCTGGAAAAAGGGTAAACAGGCCAAGAAGCCTGCTGCTGCTACCAAGACAGCATGAAGGGATAGCCCCTGATCCGGGACCGGATCTAGTAGGGGGCAGACTTTCTCTCTTTGCTCAGGCTTGGGCAAGAGATGTTCCAGATCCTTGGGCATTAGAAATTGTTGCTCAGGGGTATCTTCTAGAATGCAAGGACTCTCCTCCAAGGGGAAGGTTCCACATTTCTCGTTTGTCTTCAGACCAGACAAAGAAACAGGTCGTTCTTACGCTGTGTAGAAGATCTTCTAAAGATGGGAGTGATACACCCAGTTGTAATTGCAGATCAAGGACTGGGTTTTTACTCAAACCTGTTTGTAGTTCCCAAAAAGGAAGGAACTTTCAGGCCAATCCTGGATTTAAAAATTCTAAACAAATTCCTCAGAGTTCCATCATTCAAAATGGAAACCATTTGGACAATCTTACCGATGATCCAGGAAGGTCAATATATGACTACCGTGGATTTAAAGGATGCGTACCTTCATATTCCTATCCACAAAGATCACCATCAGTTCCTAAGGTTCGCCTTTCTGGACAAGCATTACCAGTTCGTGGCCCTTCCTTTCGGGTTGGCCACTGCTCCAAGAATTTTCACAAAGGTGCTAGGGTCCCTTTTGGCGGTACTAAGACCAAGGGGCATTGCAGTAGAACCTTATCTGGACGACATATTGATTCAGGCGTCGTCTTTTCAAAGAGCCAAGGCTCATACAGAAATAGTTCTGGCCTTTCTAAGGTCTCACGGGTGGAAGGTGAACGTCGAAAAAAGTTCTCTGTCCCCGCTCACAAGGGTTCCCTTCCTGGGAACACTAATAGACTCGGTAGAAATGAAAATATTTCTGACGGAGGTCAGAAAGTTAAAGCTTTTAACTACTTGCCGAGTCCTTCATTCCATTCCTCGGCCTTCTGTAGCTCAGTGTATGGAGGTAATCGGATTAATGGTTGCGGCAATGGACGTTGTCCCTTTTGCCCGAATTCATCTCAGACCACTGCAACTGTGCATGCTCAAACAGTGGAATGGGGACTATGCAGATTTGTCTCCTCAAATACTACTAGACCAGAAAACCAGAGATTCTCTTCTGTGGTGGTTGTCTCAGGATCACCTGTCTCAGGGAATGTGCTTCCGCAGACCGGAGTGGATCATTGTCACGACCGATGCCAGTCTGTTAGGCTGGGGTGCGGTCTGGGACTCCCTGAAAGCTCAGGGCCTATGGTCTCGGGAAGAGTCTCTTCTCCCGATAAACATTTTGGAACTGAGAGCGATATTCAACACGCTCCAGGCATGGCCTCAGCTAGCGGCGGCCAAATTCATCAGATTTCAGTCGGACAACATCACGACTGTAGCATACATCAATCATCAGGGGGGAACAAAGAGTTCCCTAGCGATGAAGGAAGTATCCAAGATCATCAAATGGGCGGAGGATCACTCCTGCCATCTATCTGCAATTCACATCCCAGGAGTAGACAACTGGGAGGCGGATTTTCTGAGTCGTCAGACCTTTCACCCGGGGGAGTGGGAGCTCCACCCGGAGGTTTTTGCTCAGCTGACCCAGCAATGGGGCATTCCAGAGTTGGATCTGATGGCGTCCCGTCAGAACACCAAGCTTCCTCTTTACGGATCCAGGTCCAGGGACCCCAAGGCGGCATTGATAGATGCTCTAGTAGCGCCTTGGTCCTTCAATCTGGCTTATGTCTTTCCACCGTTTCCCCTTCTCCCTCGTCTGGTAGCCAGAATCAAACAGGAGAAGGCTTCGGTAATTTTGATAGCGCCTGCGTGGCCACGCAGGACTTGGTATGCAGACCTAGTGGACATGTCATCTGTTCCACCATGGACATTGCCATTGAGGCAGGACCTTCTAATACAGGGTCCATTCAAACATCCAAATCTAGTTTCTCTGCAACTGACTGCTTGGAGATTGAACGCTTAATTTTATCTAAGCGTGGGTTCTCTGAATCAGTTATAGATACTTTGATCCAGGCTAGAAAGCCTGTCACCAGGAAAATTTACCATAAGATATGATGGAAATATCTTTGTTGGTGTGAATCCAAGGGTTACTCGTGGAGTAAGATCAGGATTCCCAGGATATTGTCTTTTCTCCAAGAAGGATTGGAGAAAGGATTGTCAGCTAGTTCCTTAAAGGGACAGATATCTGCTTTGTCTATCCTGTTACACAAGCGTCTGGCAGAAGTACCACACGTTCAAGCGTTTGCACAGGCTTTAGTCAGAATCAAGCCTGTCTATAAACCTGTGGCTCCTCCATGGAGTCTAAATTTAGTTCTTTCAGTTCTTCAAGGGGTTCCGTTTGAACCTTTACGTTCCATAGATATTAAGTTATTATCTTGGAAAGTTTTGTTTTTGGTAGCTATTTCTTCTGCTCGAAGAGTTTCAGAATTGTCTGCTTTGCAGTGTAATTCACCCTATCTGTTGTTCCATGCAGATAAGGTTGTTTTGCGTACCAAACCTGGTTTCCTTCCAAAAGTGGCTTCTAATAAGAATATTAACCAGGAAATCATTGTTCCTTCTCTGTGTCCTAATCCAGTTTCTAAGAAGGAATGTCTATTACACAATCTTGATGTGGTTCGTGCTTTAAAATTTTATTTAAAAGCAACTAAAGATTTCAGACAAACATCATCCTTGTTTGTTGTCTATTCTGGCAAGAGGAGAGGTCAAAAAGCGACTGCTACCTCTCTTTCCATCTGGCTGAAAAGCATCATCCGATTGGCATATGAGACTGCTGGACAGCAGCCTCCTGAACGAATTACAGCTCATTCCACCAGAGCTGTTGCTTCCACATGGGCTTTCAAGAATGAGGCTTCTGTAGAACAGATTTGTAAGGCAGCGACTTGGTCTTCACTGCATACTTTTGCCAAATTTTACAAATTCGATACTTTTGCTTCTTCGGAGGCTATTTTTGGGAGAAAGGTTTTGCAAGCAGTGGTGCCTTCCGTTTAGGTTACCTGACTTGTTCCCTCCCTTCATCCGTGTCCTAAAGCTTTGGTATTGGTATCCCACAAGTAAGGATGAATCCGTGGACTGGATACACCATGTAAGAGAAAACAGAATTTATGCTTACCTGATAAATTACTTTCTCTTACGGTGTATCCAGTCCAGTCCATCTTGACAAAGGCTTTGAAGCCAAAACGCGTAGATACCAGAGCACCAATACACGGATTTGAGAGACACGAGAGGAGCGCTTCTAACTACTTATCAAAAAAACTGTATTTTCAGCTAAATCCATCTGAAACTACAAGTATCAATTTGGCGGCGTATATTTAACCGCACTAAACATCAAACGGTTACAGTGGTAACTTCTTCAACACCTTTATAGCTGCACACTTTGAAACTACAGCAGCCAGATCGGTCACTGACCGACAAAGAAGAAACAAAGACAAAGAACAGCCTACCGAACATCAAACGGTTACAGTGGTAACTTCTTCAACACCTTTATAGCTGCACACTTTGAAACTACAGCAGCCAGATCGGTCACTGACCGACAAAGAAGAAACAAAGACACAGAACAGCCTACCGAAGCGGCATAGGATTCCTCATCTGACGGTTGAAATATAACCGCACTAAAGATAACATCAGGAGCCTTCAACCCTTAAGGAGTTCGGTCGGTCACTGACCGACAAAAGAAAAAGAAACAGAGCGGTCACGGGAACCGCACAAGCATTTACTTCAAGGTCAAGCCCAAAACCAAGAAGAAAATACCAACCTATATTCTTTTCAGAAGGCAAACCATCAATCACAGAAAGGATCATCCAGCGGCTAATATTAAACCGCCTGTGCGATCCAACACTGGAGGGAAAAAAATTCCATAGCGACTAAAAAAGAGTGAAGTCATTGAAGGAATCCCAACAGCGGCATTTATTTAACCGCACTATCCTTCAACTAATAAAGTGTTATCAATCAGATACACTTTAAGGTACTATTTTCGCACACATTCATTTAGTGTGACAAATATTGCATATACCTTGCCCAATTGTATGGTAAATTAAGCCTAAGCAAGAAACCAGAAATTACAAATCTGAACTATATACAAAGTATCGTTTATACAAATGCATCAGAGATAATGTTAAAAACATAACCTGTGATAATTAAGATTTTAATGTATTTTATCTATTTTTTATAAGTATTTTAATAATTATCAATAGACACCGGTGTCAATTTAATATTATGCCAATATATATATATATATATATTTTTATGATCTAATAAAATTGTATTAATTATATCCAGTATTTGGTCGTTTTTAAATAAGGAGTATTCCATTACATATAGCGATACAAAAGAGCATTTACAAAAACATAATTTCTAAAATTAAGATATAGCGATACGCTTAACTTAATATATTTGAACTAACACAACACATTACACATTGAAGAATAACATCCATTTGCGCCATATAGCATCCACAGTGATACTCGCTAAACTTACCAAATTTAATTTATAAAACTGAATCACCAGTAACAACAAAACAGAACCAACACAAAACATTATACATAGGGAAATAGCATTCATTTGCGCCACCTATTCTCACAATATCAAATTACTTTCTCTTACGGTGTATCCAGTCCACGGCCCGCCCTGGCAATTAAGTCAGGTTCAAATTTATTTTTGTAAAACTACAGTCACCACTGCACCCTATAGTTTCTCCTTTTCTCCAACACTGGTGTGTCCGGTCCATGGCGTCATCCATTACTTGTGGGAAATGTTCTCCCCCACAGGGAAAGGCAAGGAGAGCACACAGCAAGAGCTGTCCATATAGCTCCCGCTCTGGCTCCGCCCCCCAGTCATTCTCCTTGTCGCTCTGAACAAGTAGCATCTACCACGGGGATGGCGAGGAGTTTGTGGTGTTAGTTGTAGTTTTTTATTCTTCTATCAAGAGTTTGTTATTTTAAAATAGTGCTGGCTTGTACTATTTACTCTATAACAGAAAAGTGATGAAGATTTCTGTTTAAGAGGGCTATGATTTTAGCACAAGTAACTAAAATCCATTACTGTTACCACGCAGGACTGTTGAAACAAGAGAACTTCAGTTGGGGGTAACAGTTTACAGACTCATCTGCTTCAGGTATGACTAGTCTCCTTCTAACAACACAGGCTAATGCTAGATGACAGTCATTTTTCCCCTCAGGGGAAACGGTAAGCCATTTTTCTTTCACCTCAGCAAAAAAGATAACAGGCTTCCCCTTTTTGTTTTTTATGCTGGTAGACACTGTTAGGGACTAAATCGATTGGTTTTTATTACAATATTATACCATTTGAAATATTTTATAAGCTCACATACACTTGGGAACGTTTTTTATTGATCTGGCTTGTTTTAGACACCTAAATCTAGTCAGGAAGGCCCCTTCACTCTAGTGTGCTGAGGGAGGAAGCCTCATTTTGGTACTTCAGCTGTGCAGTTGAATTTCAAGGCAGTGCATGCAGATTCATGTGAGAGGGTCCTGTGGTTCAGAAAGTGACTCCAAAAGGCTTTTTTCTGTGAATGGTGACCCCTAAGGAAGGTAAAAAGCTGCAGCAAGGCTGTAGCTGGGATTGTGGTGTGTAAAAACGGTTAAATCCAACAATTAGCTCCGGTTTGCTTGTTTTAAGAGCTAGAGTCTCCATATTTGCTGTGCAATACTTTCTAAGCATTAAGACACTGGGGTCCAAATTTCAGAAAAATCGGATATTGCCTTCATAGTTTTTTGAACATTCAGAAATAAATGTGTCATTTTATTATTTAAAGAGACAGTAACGTTTTTGTTTAAAATCGTTTTTATTGCATTGTTTGCCTGCCTAAATCTGTTTTACATGTCTGTTCCATCAGATAACCTATGTTCTGTGTGTATAGAGACAAATGTGGTTCCCCCTTCGAGTGTTTGTGATAATTGCGCCATAGTGTTCAAACAAAATCAGGACAGCTCTGTTATTTTTCATAATGTTGCCCAAGATGATTTATCTAATGAAGGTAGTGGGGATAGCTCTACATCCTCTCCTTCTGTGTCTACACCAGCTTTGCCCGCGCAGGCGACACCTAGCGCGCCAGTGCTTATTTCTATGCAACAATTATCAGCAGTAGTGGATAATTCTATAGCAAATCTTTTATCCAAACTGCCAGTTTTTCAGAGAAAGCGTGATTGTTCAGTTTTAAATACAGATAAAAAGGATGAACAATCAGACGCTGACGATGCCTTATCTATTTTACCCTCACATCAATCGGAATTGGCTGTGAGGGAAGGGCTGTCTGAGGGTGAAATTTCAGACTCAGGAAAAATTTCTCAACAGGCAGAACCTGATCTAGTGGCATTTAAGTTTAAGCTAGAACATCTCCGCGCTTTGCTTAAGGAGGTATTAGCTACTCTGGATGACTGTGATTCCATGGTAGTACCAGAGAAGTTGTGCAAATTGGACAAATTTTTAGAGGTCCCAGTGCACGACGACGCTTTTCCAATACCTAAGAGGGTAGCGAACATAGTGGAAAAGGAGTGGGAGAAGCCAGGTGTACCCTTTGCCCCACCTCCTATATTTAAGAAAATGTTTCCCATAGTAGACCCTAGAAGGGACGCATGGCAAACGGTCCCGAAGGTTGAGGGAGCTGTTTCAACACTAGCGAAGCGCACAACTATTCCTATAGAGGACAGCTGCACTTTCAAAGATCCTATGGATAAAAAATTGGAAGGATTGCTTAAAAAGATTTTTGTTCAGCAAGGGTTCATCCTTCAACCAGCTACGTGTGTTATTACTGTCACTTCAGCGGCGTCCTTTTGGTTCGAAGAACTAGAAAGGTCGCTCCAGAAAGAGACTTCCTATGAAGAAGTCATGGACAGAATTCACGCATTAAAGTTAGCTAATTCCTTTATATTGGATGCCGCCTTTCAAATAACGAAATTGGCGGCGAAAAACTCAGGTTTTGCTATAGTAGCGCGGAGGGCGCTTTGGCTAAAATCCTGGTCGGCAGACGTGTCGTCCAAGACTAAGTTACTGAATATTCCTTTCAAGGGGTAAGGAAATTATTTCAGACATCACTGGGGGTAAGGGCCATGCCCTCCCACAGGATAGGCCTTTTAAGGCTAAGAACAAGTCTAATTTTCGTTCCTTTTGCAATTTCAGGAACGGACCGGCTAATAACTCCACTGCCGCTAGACAAGAAGGTAACGCGGCCCAGCCCAAACCCGCTTGGAAGCCCATGCAAGGCTGGAACAAGGATAAACAAACCAAGAAACCTGCTGCTGCTACCAAGACAGCATGAAGGAGTAGCCTCCGATCCGGGACCGGATCTGGTAGGGGGCAGACTATCTCTCTTCGCTCAGGCTTGGGCAAGAGATGTTCTGGATCCCTGGGCACTAGAGATAGTTTCCAAGGGATACCTGTTAGAATTCAAGGGACTTCCTCCAAAGGGAAGGTTCCACCTGTCTCGCTTATCTTCAGACCAGATAAAGAAACAGGCATTCTTACATTGTGTAAGAGGCCTATCAAAGATGGGAGTGATAAACCCAGTCCCCTCCGGGGAACAAGGTCTAGGGTTTTACTCAAACCTGTTTGTGGTTCCCAAAAAAGAGGGAACTTTCAGGCCAATTCTGGATTTAAAGATATTAAACAAGTTCCTCAGAGTTCCATCCTTCAAGATGGAAACCATTCGGACAATCTTACCAACAATCCAGCAGGGTCAATTTTTGACTACCGTGGATCTGAAGGATGCGTATCTGCATATCCCAATCCACAAATCTCATCATCAGTTCCTGAGGTTCGCCTTTCTGGACAAACATTACCAGTTTGTGGCTCTTCCATTCGGTTTAGCCACCGCTCCCAGAATTTTCACAAAGGTGCTAGGGTCCCTTCTAGCGGTTCTAAGACCGAGGGGCATCGCTGTAGCACCTTATCTAGACGACATCCTAATCCAAGCGTCGTCTCTTTCCAAAGCGAGGGCTCATAAGACATTGTGTTGGCTTTTCTCAGATCTCACGGGTGGAAAGTGAACATAGAAAAAAGTTCACTGTCACCGTCCACAAGGGTTCCTTTTCTGGGAACAATAATAGATTCTGTGGAAATGAAGATCTTTCTCACAGACGTCAGAAAGACAAAGCTTCTAAAAGCTTGTCGAGTTCTTCACTCTATTCCTCAACCCTCCATAGCTCAATGCATGGAAGTAATAGGACTAATGGTCGCAGCAATGGATGTGGTTCCTTTTGCTCTAATTCATCTAAGACCATTAGAGCTGTGCATGCTCAATCAGTGGAATGGGGACTATACAGACTTGTCTCCCCAAATTCAAGTAGACCAGGTAACCAGGGACTCACTTCTCTGGTGGTTGACCCAGGATCACCTGTCTCAGGGAATGAGTTTCCGCAGACCGGAGTGGGTCATCGTCACGACCGACGCCAGCCTCTTGGGGTGGGGCGCGGTCTGGGACTCTCTGAAAGCTCAGGGCCTATGGTCGCGGGAAGAGTCGCTTCTCCCGATAAACATTTTGGAAGCGGAAGCCAGGTTCATAAGATTTCAGTCGGACAACATAACGACTGTTGCGTACATCAATCATCAGGGGGGAACAAAGAGTTCCCTAGCGATGAAGGAAGTAACCAAGATAATCCAATGGGCAGAGAATCACTCCTGCCATCTATCTGCTATTCACATCCCAGGAGTAGACAACTGGGAGGCGGACTATTTGAGTCATCAGACTTTCCATCCGGGGGAGTGGGAACTCCATCCGGAGGTCTTTGCTCAGTTAACCCAATTATGGGGCATTCCAGACATGGATCTAATGGCGTCCCGTCAGAACTTCAAGATTCCTTGCTACGGGTCCAGATCCAGGGATCCCAAGGCGACTCTAGTGGATGCATTAGTGGTGCCTTGGTCGTTCAACCTAGCATATATGTTTCCACCGTTTCCTCTCCTCCCCAGGCTCATAGCCAGGATCAAACAGGAGAAGGCCTCTGTGATTCTGATAGCTCCTGCGTGGCCACGCAGGACTTGGTATGCAGACCTGGTGAATATGTCATCGGCTCCACCATGGAAGCTACCTTTGAGACAGGACCTTCTAGTACAAGGTCCATTCGAACATCCCAATCTAGTTTCTCTGCAGCTGACTGCTTGGAAATTGAACGCTTGATTTTATCCAAGCGTGGGTTTTCAAATTCTGTGATTGATACACTGGTCCAAGCCAGAAAACCTGTGACTAGAAGGATTTACCATAAAATATGGAAAAAATATATCTGTTGGTGTGAATCCAAAGGATTCTCCTGGAGTAAGATTAAAATTCCAAAGATTCTCTCCTTTCTCCAAGAAGGTTTGGATAAAGGATTGTCAGCTAGTTCTCTAAAAGGACAGATTTCTGCATTATCCGTCTTGTTGCACAAACGACTGGCAGCTTTGCCAGATGTACAAGCTTTTGTTCAGGATTTGGTTAGAATCAAGCCTGTTTACAGACCCATGACTCCTCCTTGGAGTCTAAATTTAGGTGTTCCTTCTTTGTGTCCGAATCCAGTTTCAAAGAAGGAACATTTATTACACAATTTAGATGTTGTTCGTGCTTTAAAGTTCTATTTAGAAGCAACAAAAGATTTTAGACAAACCTCATCCTTGTTTGTCGTTTACTCTGGTAAGAGGAGAGGTCAAAAAGCTACTGCTACCTCTCTCTCTTTCTGGCTGAAAAGCATTATCCGCTTGGCTTATGAGACTGCCGGACGGCAGCCTCCTGACCGTATCACAGCTCACTCTACTAGGGCTGTGGCTTCCACATGGGCCTATAAGAACGAGGCTTCTGTTGACCAGATATGTAAGGCAGCGACTTGGTCTTCTCTGCACACTTTTGCCAAATTCTACAAATTTGATATTTTTGCTTCTTCGGAGGCTGTTTTTGGGAGAAAGGTTTTGCAAGCCGTGGTGCCTTCTGTTTAGGTAACCTGATTTGCTCCCTCCCTTCATCCGTGTCCTAAAGCTTTGGTATTGGTTCCCACAAGTAATGGATGACGCCGTGGACCGGACACACCAATGTTGGAGAAAACAGAATTTATGCTTACCTGATAAATTACTTTCTCCAACGGTGTGTCCGGTCCACGGCCCGTCCTGGTTTTTTTAATCAGGTTGAAAAAAATTTTCTTTATACACTACAGTCACCACGGCACCCTATAGTTTCTCCTTTTTCTCCTAACCGTCGGTCGAATGACTGGGGGGGCGGAGCCAGAGGGGGAGCTATATGGACAGCTCTTGCTGTGTGCTCTCCTTGCCTTTCCCTGTGGGGGAGAACATTTCCCACAAGTAATGGATGACGCCGTGGACCGGACACACCGTTGGAGAAAGTAATTTATCAGGTAAGCATAAATTCTGTTTTTCTCCTAACCGTCGGTCGAATGACTGGGGGGGCAGAGCCTGAGGGGGAGCTATATGGACAGCTCTGCTGTGTGCTCTCTTTGCACTTCCTGTAGAGAATGAGAATATCCCACAAGTAAGGATGAATCCGTGGACTGGATACACTGTAAGAGAAAGTAATTTATCAGGTAAGCATAAATTCTGTTTTTATGACCAATTTGTGCAGAAATCCATATCATTCCAAAGGGTTCACATACTTTTTCTTGCAACTGTATATATGGATAAAATGAAGAACATATACAGCGCTAAGTGGAATAAATTAGTCCAAATCTCTATGGATCTTTATTAAGGCTGTCACGTGATGCTGCCCAAAAAAACTGACAAATAACCAATAGGGTCCCCACCACTAAAGGGAATATGTCAAGGGAAAGGAATTGATTAGAAGAATGGTTTATAGGAGCAGGACTAGACTAGCCCTAATTCTCTAGTATTAAATTGATTAGTGTGTGCAGATAACGATTATCCAAAAATTCATAAACAGTATTCGACTCTTATTTGTTGTCATCAAAAATCAAAAGAAAAAAGGTAAAATGGTTATAGTTCTCTAATTAAAAAGAACCCAAAGAAATCAAATATTTCTAATTTGTAATAACAAACATGTATATATTGCAATCTTATCGATATAATAAGTCCACAAATTGGTTAGATTTCTTGTAGAGAAGATAAAGAAAGTCCCAACAGGTGAATTATAATAAAGCAGTATAGATAATTCGATTCCAAATTAAAGGTTAGTTGGTGTGCCCGACGATCGTTTCAGCCTTCTGTGGGCCTCGTGACGGAGGTGCACTCTGGTCTTTTTCAAAATTAATCTTTTACTGTAAAAAGTAGTGACGTTTCGGGTACTTAGGGTGGGGATACTTTGTCTCCGAAACATCACTACTTTTCACAGTAAAAGATTAATTTTGAAAAAGACTAGAGAGTGCAAGTATATATATATATATATATATATATATATATACTAGTTTTTTGCTATACTCATTCTGCACTAGCACCCTGGCAGTTGTTGTGTAAAGTGAGAGTGCTCTCCATTGATACTCATTCATATATATATATATATACAGTATATATATATATATATATATATATATATATATATATATATAAATATATAGATATATATATAGATATATAAATATATAGATATTTATATAGATATATATATATAGAGATATATATATAGATATAGATATATATATATATATATATATATATATATAGATATAGATATATATATATAGATATATACATACATACACACACAAACACACACATAGAGGCTGAAGCTCCTTTCATCAGTAGTCAGAACAGAATAAAAAAAAAATCTTAAGTGGCAGAAATTATTATTTCACCCACATGAAAAGCTATGATTTTACTCTTTGGCTTTTTTTTTATATTGCATTTACTTAAAGGTTCAGTCTTCATGTTAGCCAGGAAAATGGTTGGCCAGTGAAAGACAAGATAATGTAATCAATGAGTCATTGATTTCATTATCCTGACTAACATGAAGACTGGACCTTTAAGTAAGTGCAAGTCAGATAAAAAAAGTCAAAGAGTAAAATTATTATTTTTTTATTCTGACCTGACTCATGAAAGGATATAAAGCCTCCATATATATATTTTTTTATTTACAACTATTCCCCAATTTCTTTTGCTTTGGCAGGTATACATCTCTAAAAAATATTTTATTTTTAATTAAGTAGTAAAGGTGAACAGCCAACAACTTTACTACAGCCTAAGCCTTAAAACAATGCTTACCTTCTTCCTTCATATAAGCTCCTACACTCTTCCACTTTGCAGTGCTTGTACGCTGTCCTGCTGAGCTCAATGCTTCTACAGCACCACAGCATGACATGGGGCATGCAAAGTCCCACCAACCTGCAGCTCGCTAAAAATGGCCCATCACGTGTGTAATGACCTGTAATGATATATTCATATGCTCGCTAATGATTTAGTAAGTTCCGTGAACTCATCTCCCTGTCTGGCAGCAGATTTGTGTCTGATCTCACAATGTGCCGGCCCGGACACAGGTGACAGTGTTGCTCTGAGCTCTCCACCCTTTCCAGCAGCATGTGTCTGATCAGGACGTGGCCAAACAGCTTGGCGTATACAGCAGTAGTGGGATGCGTGATGGTATCCCTGCAGCTGCATCACTGCTTCCCAGGAGATGTTCTGACCGCAGCCTTGGTTGGACTCTGTCCTCCTGATTTAGGCAAGTGGCAACCAACATCCCTCATCTTGAAACCTGTCAGTGCTACAACACTTCCGCAACTTCTATCACTTCACCTCAGTCCCTCAGGCTCACCTGGGCTGGCCCTCTGCTATGAATGTCTGCATGCTCCGGAGTCCTCACTTATTGTTGGGTCACTCACTGTAGTCACAGTCTCAGATGCTTTCCCTCACTGAGCCGCTCCAAGTACTCTCCAATAAGATATGACAACCTCACATGGAAACAGCATCAGTGTCGTGCAGCCGTGTGCCGGGGGGGTGTCTCAACTACTCAGTGAGTTCAACCTTAGATTAATTATCATTTGGCTAATAGGCTAGGCTTGCAGTGAAACATAATAATAAACCTTTATTAATTATAATTACACATAGTATACATATAAAAAAAAAATCTCAGTCAGTTCTCATTTTTTTTATAAATGCAGAACCTGGAAATGGCCCTTAGTTGCCAAATTGAAAGCACTCAGTATGTGCTTTAATAGTGGGCGGGGCAAGGTAACCGGCGCCTGCTCAGTTGCATATTGTACAATCTTTATGCATTTACTGCTCTTTGCCGTGATATAAAAGTGAATATATTGCTCATTTGTAAGATATACCAGGTTGATGCATTTACTGCACATTTGCATGAACCACTATAGCTTAATGGAGGGCATTAAAATGCACCTTCACCTGTGTACACAAAAATCCTTGCACCGGCCCTGAAAGTATCCTCATACTAGGGATACTCTACTTTCCACTTCCACTAGTGCAGATATATTCAAAACTACATAGTACTTTACTTTATTTTTATTGATTTACAAAGATCATGTCTGAGGCTAGAAAACCTGAGCACTCACAGTGCTGATTAGATCACTTTTAAAACTTTGATACAGAATTGACCTTTGCAATTACTAACTTCTAACATGGGTTGAGTGCATTGCTCAAGATAAGCCGTTATTTATTCAGGAGTATTTGTCATTGTTGTCTCTCCCTAGTCATGTATGATTAGACATTGAACTACAGAGTTGTATATTTTAATATAACATTCTTTATAATTTAGCAAATTTCCGCTCTATGTCAATTGTTTTTATGCAGTAGAGATTATTGGTGATGAGTTCCTCTTGAATGCATTGACTGACTAATATGGTTAATTTACACACTGGTGACAGATTGTGTCAGAATATTTATAAGGAAATAAAGCAAAATTTATCAACCTCCTTCCTTAGGAAGGTGCCTCTATTGCAGCGGTCGCCAACCAGTGGTCCATGAGAAGATGTTGGTGGTCCATGACACCATCAAGCAGGGATTAATCTCCTCTGATGGTGTCACCTCCGTTGCGCCACAACTCCCTACAGTGACTGGCTGGACATCAGTGAAAACCGATGGAGGAGGAGTTAAATTACAAACTTGCGTAGCTAGATCGTATTTTTAGCTCCTCCCGCCCAGCGTGCTGCTCAGAGAAATATGCTTCCATTCTAAAGCCAGCGGAGGTTGGTATAGTCTTGGCTTGAAATAGTGGAATTAAAGTATATAAAAAAAGAAAAATCTTTTTAAAAAAATTCTCTTATATTTCATTTATTTTCTTCCCTTTACCTGTCTCTTTGTAGTAGTTTTCCTAATTCCTTCAGATGAAACTTATATCACTGTTTGTCTTCCTCCCTTCTATTATTTTTTTTTTAAATTAAATATGAATTATTTTTCATTCTAATAATTTTCCAGCGCACAAAGCCATTCCAGTAATTGCCATCCAGCAGATCAGCCATATCCCACCAGTATTATAGTAATTGCCAGTAACATCAGACGTGGTTAGCTCACATCCATATTGAGAGCTTTCTGATATAAACATTGTCAGGGTATAAGAATATCATAAAATAATATACACATGTATACTTATAATAATATGTCTGTGTACACCAAATAATTCATTTTGTTTATGGGAACCAAAAGGGAAAATGTATGTAAACCAGCCCCCTCTCTCACTCATCAAATAAATTACCATTGAGTCATTTCAAAGAAGGACAAATTGTCTCAAAAGATAATATTAGCTATATGCTCAGTATATGACATCAGATAGGAGACACTTTTTCCTGATTAACATAGCTTTTGAAGCTTACAGCCCTGTAGGGGGTAACAACCAAATTAGCAAACAAGGACCGATGGTCAAACACATCCTGGAATGTATGGAGACGATATTCTGAGCATAAACTAGATAAGCAGGTCAAATTTTGACTACATAGTGATTAACATAGACTTGTTAATTAGTCCCTCCCTGTGTATTGAGGCAGTAAAAATTTGACCAGCCAAAAACACGTTCTAAATTATACTCTTAAACCCACTGTTAAAAGACAGCATAGAAATGAATACATGTATATATATATATATATATATGTACATGTACATATATTCAGACAAAATATTTAATATATATACCTTAGACTGTATTACATGTCTATAATGCAATTCAGATTGAAGTGAATTAGATGAATAGCTGCATTAGTAGATATAAAATGTTTAAGTTATTCCAAAATAAATACAATTTATCTGTGTTCCAGGAAGCCAATGGAAAATGACAGGAAGAATATGAATATGGATATCTGTGGACCTAAAAAGCAATGATTAATAACACTATTATTTTTATTTCAGATCTACATAGACAAGATTCAAGATTTATTAGAATTATGAAATATATTATTCATGTTGGGATACAGTGCAGTACTGAATATAATACATGCTGTATTTTTATGAATATATATATCAGGATTTTAAATGCTATTAATTTTGGAATAGTTAGCAATATAAATTACTTTAATATAATATGATATCAAAAAGAATTTGATGTTTCATATTAAAATAATCAAGAAATTGACATGATGCTACCCTGTCTGGAATTTAGGTTGTAAGTGATTGATATAAAAAGTTATGGTCTGATAAACGATCACTTTATAAAAATGTATTAAATTATTAAAATTTTTAGAAATGGTTAAATTAATCAGTTTGTTTGTCTGCTGCCCCCCCCCCCCCCCGATGGCCAAAATCTGGTATTACAGCCAAAAAACTTGACTATTAAAAGATACTTCCCAGATGAACCAATCCATGTTCAGTTTCAAAGGGCCAATCCGAGACAAGCTTCCGTTGGGCGTTTCCAATCTCACCAATGATGGTACTGATCAAAAAAGGGGAGGGGTGAGATCAGATAATTTAACCCCAAGCATAGAGAGAGAAAGGAGGCTGCTGGCTAACTCTTGCTAACTTTGGCTGGTAAACTGTTTTTACTGAAAACCTGGAGGAATAACTGCTGCAGTTATTATAAGCAAACAGCTACTTTTATTCTCCATATGCGACAATACTCCAATTTTTGGTATTCTGAGGTGAGATTGAACCTGTTGAGAAATATTGGATATCGATTTGTTTTATCTGGGTAAAGTATACAAAGGTTATTGGTAAGATCATAGTCAAATTGTAAGTAATAGATTAAAGAGAGCAGTTTGTATTTTATCTTATATTCATAGCCTGTGTATTTTAAACTAATCCTAAATTTTAAGTTGTTTATCTTTGCAATATATATATATATATATATATATATATATATATATATATATATATATATATATCTTAGAATTGGTTTTAATTATAAGTAAATAAGAATTTATTTCAGCTAGATTAGGACATTTAAAGTGACTGTTTACATTAAGAATATATGTACTTTTAGTGTCCTAATTAGAATTGTATTAGAACAAATTGTATCTAAATAGCTAATTGTATTTCTTGAATGTTAGCAGCTAAATATCTTGGAATCTCATGGTGTTAATTGAATGAAATTCAATTGTGAATAAGGCTAGTTTTAAGGGTAAACTTTTATGAACTTTGCATAGCATATTTTAATAGTTTTAAATGTGTATAATATTGACTCATACTCTGGTCCCTACAAATATATTTCAATGTGTTTATAGATATCAACTAATAAAAAAGAATTTAGGAATTTATATTAATTTTATTGTCTTAGTATATGCATATTTGATTGTGGGTTTATTTTAAAGAATAATTATTAAATATATTGTGTTATAACCCTGCCATATACATAATAACGTAATTTATGACTACAATGTCTGTCCATGATCATAAGTAGTTTTGAATAATTCCTAACTGGGGAGGTAACTTGGAAGTCTTGTGGTGTTTTTAAACATAATTCTTTTTTCCCCACTTTCTGCCCCTCTGTTTCAAGCTCAAACATTAGGACTCACCCTTCATTAGTCGTTTGGAAGTATTCTCAAAGTTCTGTCATTCAGTTAGTTAATTCCAAAAATAATTCTTAATAATGTATAAAATATATGCATAATGTAAACTTTGCTATGGTTATACTAGTTATATACAGTATGTTTGTGTGTGTGTGTGTGTATATATATATATATATATATATACACACACACATTATAGAGGTTTGTACCTCTTAAAAAAAAATCATGTTAGTGGTCCACGGTATTCAAAATTGTGAGTTTAGTGGTCCCTGAGGTCCGAAAGGTTGGCGAACCCCTGCTCTATTGCACCTGTTTGGTAACAAACACAGTTTTCCATAATGGAAGGATAATCATGTTCCCCTGGGGCTCATCAAGAGTCTCTCATAGGGTGCCAAAGATTTAGCTTGTAGTTCAAATTTGCCTTGTCTCTGTCCATTAAAAACTGTTGCATCAATTTTTGGAAAGGAATATAATTTATATATATATTGTTCCCAGATCAAAAGTATATAGGGGTCATCAACAATTTTCTAATAGATTTCTTGACACAAACTAGATTATGAAACTATCTATTAACCCCAAAAAATTCACACATCAGTGTCTGTGTGCAGGGTAATTCACACAGCAAACTTGCAGACATTCTATCTCACACTAATGGCAGTTTGCAGGAAAATTCACATAGCAGAACCAGTGGCGTATTTAGGTTTTGTGCTGCCCTAGGAACACAAAATTCTGCTGCCCCCCCTCCCCAAAGATTTTAGGTCTTTTTTCCCCTTAATATTCTTTTGGGTCAGTGTGTAAAAAAATGTTTTTCTTAACAATTCAAAAGAAATTGGGCTAGCAAAACACTTGCATACAGGTGGGTTGTGAACTGCAAGGAAAGAAAGAATGGCGGGAGAGAGAGAGATAAGAGAAAAGGGGAGGGAGCAAGGGAGGGAGTTGAGAGAAAGAATGGAGGGAAAGAAAGAAAGGAGGGAGTTTGCGAGAAGGAACAACATACAGTAATTAGCATAATTCAAGTAATAAAACTTTTTAAGTGTCCGTTTTACTATTTACTCTGCAGGTTCTTGAATGCAGAGAAAGCTAGCTATTAGTAGCTAACATACATTAGCACTGAGAGTTTATGATTAGACATCACAAGCTGATCTAAGCAGTGCACAGACGCATCCAGTCTGTTAGTTACTAAGACCTGCAATAAGCACTGCGCTCGCAGACCCACCACAGTTGACAAAGGGAGGCAGCATATCGGCACAAGGTCTTCTCCTCCAGCCTCACCTTGTAAGCCTATCCCTGGGCAAGTTTCTCACCAAAAACTCAAATGCAAAAATGCCGGAGGCTCTAAATGAAGCAATGGTTTAAAGGAGCACTGCCTGTGAAGGGTGACCTTAATCATTGCATATGCCTTGTCTTCTCTGTAGCCTGCACTTTATCACTCAGTGTACTGTGGGCTGGCTTTTAAAGAGAGGATAGGGCAGATGTGCTGCCCCTCCAAAATCTGCCGCCCTAGGCACCATCCTTGTTAGCCTAGGCCATAATACTCCCCTGAGCAGAACTGTTACTTCTGGTTGGAATTTATTTACTTGCTGGTCCTAGATCTTACAAGAAGCTGGAAAGCCTCCTTATGATATTAGCTAGAATCTGTATAAGGATAATAGACTTGAAATCCATTAGGAATAGTGTAATCCTCTGGAAAAAGGAGAGCCTGTTCAGGTTTAACTAGCATAAGCTTTGATTTCAATACTCAAGCAGTGCTGAACTTTTCAGGTGTTTGTTAAATAGCATAGCTAGAGGTAAGTACACTTCCACTGATCTCTTAAAGGTACAGTACATCATGACAATAGTTTAAAAATATAGATAATCCATTTATTACTCATTCCCCAGTTTTGCATAACTATCATGGTTATACTAATATACATTTTACCTCTGTGATTACCTTGTATCTAAGCCTCTGCAGACTGCCCCCTTTTTTCAGTTCTTTTGACAAATTTGCGTTTTAGCCAATCAGTGCCCTCTCATAAGTAACTCCATGGGTGTGAGTACAATGTTATCTATATGGAACAAATGAACTAACCCCCTCTAGCTGTGAAAAACTGTCAAATGCATTAAAATAAGAGGCGGCCTTCAAGGGCTTAGAAATTAGCATATGAGCCTACTTAGGTTGAGCTGTCAACTAAGAATACCAAGAGAACAAAGCACATTTGCTGATAAAAGTAAATGGGAAAGTTGTTTAAAATGATATGCCCTATAGGTTTCATGACATTTTAATTTTGACTAGACTGTCCCTTTAATGAATCAATTAGTGGGTTGATTTTTGTGGGAGGTTTTTAAAGATTGTAAGAGAGAGGTCAATTATGTCAATTCAATATTATAGGATTTCCACAAAAATGCTCTTTGTTTTATGCACTCTACACGCATCACAGTTTTATGAGCTTCCCATATAATCATTGAGGATGTGTTGGGATTAACATTATGTGAAAAGCACTCGTTTAATGTTTGTCAGTTTAGCTAATATTTCTGATTTATGTAGAAGTGAATTGTCAAGTTTATATAAAAACGGGTTGTAAAGAACTTCTGGCCAAACTAAATCAAGAGTTGTCGGGACTTGATATGACCATGATCTATATAATCTATATCTGTGTTAGACATCATATGTAAGCTATTCTGGTCTACAAAAAAAAAATCTATGCGTGAATATAAGGTCCAGGGGATAGAGAAGAATCTTGAACTCCGAAGTCTTCAAAACCTCTTAAGAGAAAACACAAATGCTCTATCTTGAATTGAAGTAATTTCCTCTGGTTCTCTCTCTGAATCAGAGGCAAAATCCTCAGCAGACACCAACCTTTGACACAGAAGTTAACCCCTATAATCAGAACCCAGGGACTTAACAGACTAAGTGCCAGGGGGCATGGTACTTTTGGTTACTGTAACAAGTTTTATTTTTCACTTGTGCACTTCAAACAAAATTAAATGCCTTATATATTAAATAATCACAACCCTCATATTCTTGTAAGTATATCCATTACTACCAATGTGTATGTACTGTCCATTAAGGTCATTATGAAGATGTACAGTTGCAAGAAAAAGTATGTGAACCCTTTGGAATGATATGGATTTCTGCACAAATTGGTCATAAAATGTGTTGTGATCATCATCTAAGTCACAACAATAGACAATCACAGTCTGCTTAAACTAATAACACACAAAGAATGAAATGTTGCCATGTTTTTATTGAACACACCATGTAAACATTCACAGTGCAGGTGGAAAAAGTATGTGGACCCCTAGACTAATGACATCTCTAAGAGCTAATTTGAGTGAGATGTCAGCCAACTGGAGTCCAATCAATGAGATGAGATTGGAGGTGTTGGTTACAGCTGCCCTGCCCTATAAAAAACACACACCAGTTCTGGGTTTGCTTTTCACAAGAAGCATTGCCTGATGTGAATGATGCCTTGCACAAAAGAGCTCTCAGAAGACCTACGATTAAGAATTGTTGACTTGCATAAAGCTGGAAAGGGTTATAAAAGTATCTCCAAAAGCCTTGCTGTTCATCAGTCCATGGTAAGACAAATTGTCTATAAATGGAGAAAGTTCAGCACTGCTGCTACTCTCCCTAGACGTGGCCGTCCTGTAAAGATGACTGCAAGAGCACAGCGCAGACTGCTCAATGAGGTGAAGAAGAATCCTAGAGTGTCAGCTAAAGACTTACAAAAGTCACTGGCAAATGCTAACATCCCTGTTAGCGTATCTACAATACATAAAACACTAAACAAGAATGGATTTCATGGGAGGATACCACAGAGGAAGCCACTGCTGTCCAAACAAAACATTGCTGCACGTTTACAATTTGCACAAGAGCACCTGGATGTTCCACAGCAGTACTGGCAAAATATTCTGTGGACAGATGAAACCAAAGTTGAGTTGTTTGGAAGAAACACACAACACTATGTGTGGCAAAAAAGAGGCACAGCACACCAGCATCAAAACCTCATCCCAACTGTGAAGTATGGTGGTGGGGGCATCATGGTTTGGGGCTGCTTTGCTGCGTCAGGGCCTGGACGGATTGCTATCATCGAAGGAAAAATGAATTCCCAAGTTTTTCAAGACATTTTGCAGGAGAACTTAAGGCCATCTGTCTACCAGCTGAAGCTCAACAGAAGATGGGTGTTGCAACAGGACAATGACCCAAAGCATAGAAGTAAATCAACAACAGAATGGCTTAAACAGAAGAAAATATGCCTTCTGAAGTGGCCCAGTCAGAGTCCTGACCTCAACCCGATTGAGATGCTGTGGCATGACCTCAAGAAAGTGATTCACACCAGACATCCCAAGAATATTGCTGAACTGAAACAGTTCTGTAAAGAGGAATGGTCAAGAATTACTCCCGACCATTGTGCACGTCTGATCTGCAACTACAGGAAACGTTTGGTTGAAGTTATTGCTGCCAAAGGAGGTTTCACCAGTTATTAAATCCAAGGGTTCACATACTTTTTCCACCTGCACTGTGAATGTTTACATGGTGTGTTCAATAAAAACATGGCAACATTTCATTCTTTGTGTGTTATTAGTTTAAGCAGACTGTGATTGTCTATTGTTGTGACTTAGATGATGATCAGATCACATTTTATGACCAATTTGTGCAGAAATCCATATCATTCCAAAAGGTTCACATACTTTTTCTTGCAACTGTATATGTAAAAATCATGGAATTCACAATTCATATTTCATCCTCATAAAACAAGGGCAAATGTTCAATGTAGACAGATTACCATTAGAGACCATAAATACATGTAATAAATAAACAGATTACAGTATAAATATCATGGTTGATAACCGTAATAGATACATATGATAAATGAACCAGGGGTCAGTCCCCTGTCACATATTGTATTCACTTTACTTTCTCATAATGATTACATAAACTATTAATTAATTTTCTTCCCTATAGCTTCTAACTTAGAATAGGTCATCACCTAATTAAGTGATGAACGCCTGACTGTCAAGGTCTATGTTTAACCCTTTGGGACACAAACTTTCAAGTTCTTTGATCCAGAAAGTCTCCCTTTGTCTCAGTCATAGTAATCTGTTTGTGCCCAAATATTGTGTGCTATCCATTCTACTATTTTAATTTCCAAACCTTCGGGGCGCTATGATGTGCTACCCTGAAATGATCTGATACACTTTACCTACTAAAAGATTCCCATATATTTTTTTAGATCCTTTTATATTCTGTACTTAATATTTTTTTTTCTTTCAATATAAAATTAAATCACATTTGCACTTGATTTGATAAACTACATATTTATTATAACATGTAGATCTGTCTTTAAAAGTATACTGTTTAGTATCATCAAAATTGGTAAAATTGACGTTTTTAATTAAATTAATGTAAGAACATAAAAAATCTTTTTCCCTACATTTAAAAACATAATTTATGTAAGAACTTACCTGATAAATTAATTTCTTTCATATTGGCAAGAGTCCATGAGCTAGTGACGTATGGGATATACAATCCTACCAGGAGGGGCAAAGTTTCCCAAACCTCAAAATGTCTATAAATACACCCCTCATCACTCCCACAATTCAGTTTAATGAATAGCTAAGTAGTGGGGTGATAAAGAAAGGAGTAAAAAGCATCAACAAAGGAATTTGGAAATAACTGTGCTTTATACAAAAAATCATAACCACCATAAAAAGGGTGGGCCTCATGGACTCTTGCCAATATGAAAGAAATTCATTTATCAGGTAAGTTCTTACATAAATTATGTTTTCTTTCATGTAATTGGTAAGAGTCTATGAGCTAGTGACGTATGGGATAGCAATACCCAAGTTGTGGAACTCCACGCAAGAGTTACTAGAGAGGGAGGGATAAAATAAAAACAGCCATTTTTCGCTGAAAAAAAATTAATCCACAACCCAAGATATAAGTTTATTCTCATAAATGAAAAGAAAAACTTAAAACATAAGCAGAAGAATCAAACTGAAACAGCTGCCTGAAGAACTTTTCTACCAAAAACTGCTTCCGAAGAAGCAAATACATCAAAACGGTAGAATTTAGTAAATATGTGCAAAGAAGACTAAGTTGCTGCTTTGCAAAGCTGATCAACTGAAGCTTCATTCTTAAAAGCCCACAAAGTGGAGACTGATCTAGTAGAATGAGCTGTAATTCTCTGAGGCAGGGCTTGACCTGACTCCAAATAAGCTTGATCAATCAAAAGCTTTAAACACGATGCCAAAGAAACGACAGACGCCTTCTGACCTTTCCTAGAACCAGAAAAGATAACAAATAGACTAGAAGTCTTCCTGAAATCTTTAGTAGCTTCAACATAATATTTCAAAGCTCTTACCACATCCAAAGAATGTAAGGATCTCTCCAAAGAATTCATTGGATTAGGACACAAGGAAGGGACAACAATTTCTCTATTAATGTTATTAGAATTCACACCCTTAGGTAAGAATTTAAATGAAGTCCGCAAAACCGCCTTACCCTGATGAAAAATCAGAAAAGGAGATTCACATGAAAGAGCAGATAATTCAGAAAATCTTCTAGCAGAAGAAATGGCCAAAAGGAACAACACTTTCCAAGAAAGTAGTTTAATGTCCAAAGAATGCATAGGCTCAATAGGAGGAGCCTGTAAAGCCTTCAAAACCAAATTAAGACTCCAAGGAGGAGAGATTGATTTAATGACAGGCTTGATATGAACCAAAGTCTTTACAAAACAGTGAATATCATGAAGCTTAGCAATCTTTCTGTGAAATAAAACAGAAAGAGCAGAGATTTGTCCCTTCAAGGAACTTGTAGACAAACCCTTATCCAAACCATCCTGAAGAAACATAAATTCTCTTGGCATTCTTTCAGAATTCCTAGAATTTTACAGAGAAGAACACCATGATATATAAGTCTTCAAAACTCGATAATAAATATTTCTAGAAACAGATTTATGAGCCTGTAACATAGTATTAATCACTGAGTCAGAGAAACCTCTATGACTAAGCACTAGGCGTTACATTTCATACCTTCAAATTAAATTATTTGAGATCCTAATGGAAAATCAGACCTTAAGACAGAAGGTTCGGCCTTAATGGAAGTGGCCAAGGTTGGCAACTGGACATCCGAACAAGATCCGCATACCAAAACCTGTGAGGCCATGCTGGAGCCACCAGCAACACAAACGATTGCTCCATGATGATTTTGGAGATCACTCTTGGAAGAAGAACTAGAGGCGGGAAAATATAAGCAGGTTGATAACACCAAGGAAGTGTCAACGCATCCACTGCTTCCGCCTGAGGATCCCTGGACAGGTACCTGGGAAGTTTCTTGTTTAGATGAGAAGCCATCAGATCTATTTCTGGAAGACCCCACATCTGAACAACCTGAGAAAACACATCTGGATGGAGGGACCACTCCCCCGGATGTAAAGTCTGACGACTGAGATAATCCGCTTCCCAATTGTCTATACCTGGGATATGAACCACAGAAATTAGACAGGAGCTGGATTCCGCCCAAGCAAGTATCCGAGATACTTCTTTCATAGCTTGGGGACTGTGAGTCTCACCCTGAGGATTTACATATGCCACAGTTGTGATATTGTCTGTCTGAAAATAGTAACAGCTGAGGCCTTCTGCCCAATGTGCTTCCCAGTATACAGGATGAATAAGGAAGATACTCCTTAGTAGCGTGAAGGTAGAACTTCAGCACTCTGACCACATCCAAATTGTTCAACAATCTCTACTTAGAGAATGACAGATTAGGACAAAGTGAAGGAACCACCTTAGGTAGAAAGCCTGGTTGAGTCTTCAACGCAGCCTTATTATGATGGATCATCAGATACAGAGGATCACACATCAAAGTTGAAAGCTCTGATATGATGCAAGCAGAGGAAACAGCCAAAAGTAAGACCACTTTCTAAGTTAGTAACTTAATATCAAACTGAGCAACTGGTTTGAAAACAGGTCTAATTTGAACCAGAGCCTGAAGAAACTCCTGAACATCTGGCAGACTAGCCAGTATCTTCTAAAAATAAAACAGAAAGGGCAGAGATCTGACTCTTGATAGAACTGGCCAACAGGCCTTTCTCCAGACCTTTGAGAAATTGAATACATGGAGTCTTCACTCTACGCCAAGAAAAATCTTGCTGGTTTCACCAGTGTAGGTATGTCCTCCAGACCTTATAGTAGATGCACCACCCAGAGTGCTTATAAGTGTATTCTTTTCTAGAGTAAGTCTCTTCTTACTTTTATCAAACCTATAGTTGACCCAATACACTAGCATCTAGACCCAAAAAAGTGTTTGACAATGAAATTATTCTCTATTTTGAGATGGATCCTATGAAAGGGTGCTTAATAAAATTAGTAGTGCCATTGGTCCCTTTGCTAAAGAACTTATAGTAGATGCGTCTGTTAACAAACTTGAGAGCCTGAATAAGAGAATCAATCACGCTGTCAGAGAAGCTTCAACCACTCAATCTCCAGACAGTCAGCCTAAAAGTATCTAGCCAATCGGAATTAAGGTAGGAAAAATCTGATTGGTTGATTTAATCAGCCAATCGGATTGAAGTTCAATCCGATTGGCTGATTGGATCAGCCAATAGAATTGCTCCAGCAGATCCGTGCACCAAGGTAACGTCCATGGAGGAGATGAGGATATCCCTACCAGGTCCGTGAACCATATCCTTCGCGACCATGATGGAGCTATTAGAATCACTGATGCTTGCTCCTGCTTGATGCAGGCCACTACACGAGGGAGAAGTTGTAACGGTGGAAAAATGTAGATCGGACTGAACTTCCAAGGCACTGCTAATACATCTATTAGCTCTGCCTGAGGATCCCTGGACCGCGACCCATCACTGAGTAGCTTGGAATTGAGCCGGGACGCCATGAGATCTATCTCCGCCGTCCCCCATCCATTTCAAATCTCTGCAAACACCTGGGGACAAAGTATTGTCTGCTGAGGAAATCTGCTTGCCAGTTGTCCACACCCGGAATGTGGATTTCTGACAGCGAGCAGTAGTGGGCCTCCACCCATTCCAGAATCTGAGATACTTCCCTCATTGCTAGGAAGCTCCTCGTTCCCCTCTGATGATTGATGTAAGCCACCGAGGTTATGTTGTCCGATTGGAATCTGATAAACTGGGCCGAACCCAGAAGAGGCCAAGCCTTGAAGATCGCTCGAAGGCCCTGTGCCTTCATGGCACCCCAGACAGCTCCCCAACCTGTGAGACTCGCATCCATACTCACAATCTCCCAGGATGGTCTCAAGAAGGATGTCCCTTGGGACAGATGATCTGGACAGAGCCACCAGGGGAGCATTTTGATTGGTTGTCCAGAGAAATCCGTTGAGACAGATCTGAATGGTCGCCGTTCCACTGTCTCAGCATGCATAGCTGAAGAGGCCTGAGATGGAATCTGGCAAAAGGAATGATGTCCATGCAGGACACCATGAGACCAATTACCTCCAAACACCAAGCCACAGAGGGCCTTAAAGGGACAGTATACTCTCATTTTCATATAACTGCATGTAATAGACACTACTATAAAGAATAAGATGCACAGATACTGATATAAAAATCTAGTATAAAACTGTTTTAAAACTTACTTAGATGCTATCAGTTTAGCTCTGTTGAAAAAGTAGTTGGAAAGCCCACTGCAAGTGGGAAATAAAACACTCCCCCCCCCCGACTTCTTTTGCATATGAAAAGACCCTTTACACAAACACGAGCAAGCTGGAGAAGGTAGCGGACGGTATTCTCATAAAACTTTGGGGCTTGGTTAGGAGTCTGAAAATCAGAGCAATGTTATTTAAAAATAAGCAAAACTGGGGGGCTGAGAGGTCGCATTCTCTTAGAGCTCCAGCTGAGTACCTAATATACCGCCAATATTGGAGACATTTTACAGCTAATACTTGTCAAAATTGCTCTGTATCACAAAGATACTCAGAAGCCTCCTATCTATCAACTTATTTGCTGTATTTGTGACGCTGGTGTAATAAGATCGGACGATTGGGGCCTGGAGAGGCGGCTCATAGCAGGCGGCGTTACCCCCCTCGGGAAACCGAGGTAAATTGCCTGACCCAAGCACAATGGCAAGAACACTATAACCTTAATTAGCTGAACCTGACAACAATCGCAAAAGGGAAAATCTGCTGAACTAAGTGGGGTAAATAAAAAGAACTACTGCGTCGCTGCATATCAAAGATGGCGCCCAAACAAACCGAAGACCCGTGGGATCGTATCGATCACTATCTGGAGCGTCTTGAGAATTGTCTAATAAATCTCCTAAACAAAGCACCCTGGGACTATCTGACAAACTTACAATCCCTACATCACAAGGGGACAGACATAGTGGATTTGGTCCTGGTTTCTGAAGGTGGGGGAGCGGCGGTCAGGAGCGCTCCCGTCGTGCCTCTCTGCCGGAGAGAATCGCCGCTTGGAAAAACCTTTCTTGAAGGCCAAAACCACCCACGCTGTGAAGAGACACATCAGAGGAGTAAAGACATCTTTGCAGCCGTTACTTTCCAGGATGGCGATCACACCTTACCGCTTCAACAGCATGCCCGTGAAAACCTGAGATCATACGCAACTGCTGTGAAACCATATGTGATCATATCGTTACCTGTTCACTCTCCTGTGGACTATGGGATCTGGCCGACTGCTGAGGACTCTGCAGGTGCTGGGCCCCGGCGGGGACTTGGGGGGGGGCTCCCGCTGGGGTGAATACAACGGCACTGATCATATCCTGCTTGTCGAGATGCCTTGGGCCAGTCCTGAAGATCCCTACATGACTTACATGAACTTCTCCAGGAACACTGAGAGCCGAACACATGATATTCACTGGGGAGTTAAGGGTGGTTGGCCTCTGAGTCCAGACATACAGCAGCACGCACAGATGCCTGCCCCGGCTTCATTAAATCCCTTCTTTTTCCTTCATGTTTATGAAGGGTGGTCATGGAACTTTGTACAGACTTACTCAAAACCCACTGTTTTTATCCTCCCTACACTCGGGGAGGACTAACATTCTGTACATTTAGTAGGGATCGCAACACAATATTAGTGTGTAAAATTTCCAATTTAACTATTTTTGTTTTTGTCAGTTTGATGTGTGTTAAATCGTTCTCCTATGCTCACAGGTTCAGACCAACAATGTTAATAGACAGTAGTATCTGAGCTAATAAGTATTTGTATATCTCCCTGCATACAGCGATGTGACAAATGTGAGCTAATCAGTATATGTGTATCTCAGTATATATAGCAGTGTAATATTGAAGGGAAAAACTAATGTTTGTTTAATGTTTACAGACTTAGAAAAATAAGACAAGCCAATCGTCTACTGTAATGTCACATAGATGAGGGTCTTATAGTACATGATAATTTATAATGGATCAATGGGTACGGTCTATATTCTTTAGTGTTCATTGGAACGCTGTGTCTTAAATAAGATTCACAGTCGTGGCCCGCGGCCGGGGCCGCACTGGGGATTCGTAATCTGATAGTATCAGGGGTCCATATCTGTTCTAAACATCAGAATATAAATTTTTTAGATCACATGAATAATATGATGCAGATCACACAAGTTTAAGCTGCCTATGGCAGGCCTTTATGCCATGATCAGAATATCCCTTTAGTTTAAAATTAATATATGAACTTTTCCCTTCCTAGTGTACCATATATGTTTATTGAAAGCTGTTTGTGTTGTTGCCCTTAAAATAACTTAGATTAGTGCACTATAAATACGCTTGGTTCAGGCAGGTGTATCAAGTATATTAGAATGTTTAGCAAAATTAATAGTGATATATGCTTAGATGCACCTTTTTGTTTTTTGTATTCCTTGGTTGTTTCTTTTTCCTTTTAATGTTTATTTTCTTTTACGCTAAAAACACAACCCCTGTGGACTTTGATCTATGTTGCTACATAGGTCCAAAAGTGGCCTAGCATATGATAGAAGGGGAAGGAAAAATGAGGACTCCTACTGATTATCTAGACTAGATATGTATTGAGCTTTAATGTATCTTCTTTTTTTTGCTTTTTGACCTCAATAAAAATGTTATAAATAAAAAAAAATAAAAATAAAAAATAAGCAAAACTATACATTTTTCTAAAAAAAATTACTTTATGGGCTATATAAATAGATCATCTACAAAACATTTATGCAAAGAAAAAAATAAGTGTATAATGTCCCTTTAAGGAGGTCTAGAGGGCAAGACAATTGGAAATTAGCTTGCAACGTCTTTGGTCTGTAAGAAATATCCTCATGGATATGGAGTCTATTATCGTACCCAGAAATTCCACCCTGGTACTGGGAATAAGATAATTCTTTTCTAAGTTTATCTTCCATCCATAAGATCGAAGAAGAGAAAGAAGGGCCTTCGAATGGTAATCTGCCAGATGACATGATGGTGCCTGAACCAGAATATTGTCTAAGTATGGTGCCACTGCTATCACTCTAGTTCTGGCCACTGCAAGCAGAGCCCCTAGAACCTTCATAAAACCAAACGAAAGTGCAATAAACTGGAAGTGTTGGTCCAGGAATGCAAATCTTAGGAACTGTGTTCCTTGTATACAGGGACTTTAAGGTAGGCATCCTTCAGATCTATCATGGTCAGGAATTGTCCTTCCTGGACTAAAGGAAGGATGGACCCTATTGTCTCCATCTTGAACGAGGGGACAGATTGGAATTTGTTTAAACACTTTAGGTCCAGAATTGGACAAAATGTACCCTCCGTCTTTGGAACCACAAACAGATTGGAATTTGTTTAAACCACAAACAGGTTTGAGCAGTATACCAGACCTCTCTCTGCTGGAGGTACTGGCACAATGACCCCCAGGGTGGAGAGATCCCTCACACACCCTAGAAAAGCTTCTCTCTGGCCTTGAAGATAGGTTTGATAAGAGAAATCTGACCTTGGGAGGATGAGACTTGAAACCTATCCTGTATCCCTGAGCAATAACCTCCAGTACCGACATGTCTTGCACATCCCCAAACCAAGATTCTGGAAAGAGTGACAGTCTGCCCCCTACCAGATCCAAAGCCGGACCGGGGGTTGCCCCTTCATGCTGACTTTGACTCGACGGGCTTCTTATTCTACTTGGATTTATTCCAGGACTGAGGAGGTTTCCACTGCTGATGTTGGGATTTGTCCAAAAGAAAGGAACGAAAATTAGAACCTTGTCCCTTTTGTTTGTTTTTCTTATCCTGCGGTAAAAAGGCACCTTTGCCTCCAGTAACCATGGATATGATTAAATAAAGACCAGGTCCAAAACAAATCTTTCCCTTAAATGGGAGGGAAAGAAGTCTAGACTTTGAAGTCATATCCGCAGACCAAGACTTCAGCCAGAAAAGCCTGAAGCCTTGGCATTCAGGCGAATAATCTGCATATTTGCATCACAAATAAAAGAATTAGCTACCCTTAAGGCCTTAATTCTTTCCTGGATAAGGAGTCGCACTAGTAGGTAGGCGCTCCCGCAACCGCAGCAACAGCTGCTGCTGGTTGAAACAAATATCCCATATGCTGAAACATCTTAGAGTTTCCAGTTTCTTATCCATGGGCTCCTTAAACGACGAACTATCCTCAAGTGGAATAGTAGTGCGCTTAGCCAGTATGGAGATAGCACCATCCACATTAGGGACAGAACCCCACAACTCCAACTGAGAGCCCAGAACCGGGAACAATTTCTTAAAGGAAGAAGAAGGGGAAAAGGAAGAACCGAGTCTTTCCCATTCATTCTTTTTTTTATTTATTTAATTTTTTATTGGATTTTACATAATACAGAAAAAGAAAAATGACAAAGAAAAAACATAAATAAAAACAAGAACATAAAACAGTAGTATGACAGTCTGTTGTACATTGACATTTGGTTTGGTATTCACAATAGTATAAAATTGTTATCACTCTACATTTTACCTCTTTCTAAGAGGCCAGTAAAAGATTATACTGTAATTATCTGTTTCCTATTATTCCAACAAATATAATCATATCTTTTACTATGAACTCTTATCTCACGCCACTGCCCACCATCAGACAGAGCCCTAATAAAATAAATTCTTATTTTTAGTTAGATAGCGCCTTAATCGCGCCCATATATTCTTCCCACAAGAACCTTATAGAATGATATTCTTCAATGCGATTGGTTTGCTGATAGTGATATTTTTCTAGGGATACTAGCCTTAATACCTGCTCCCTCCACTCTTGGACTGTAGGGACCTTAGGGCTTTTCCATAACCTTGCTATTAATTGTTTAGCACTGCTTAACATAATATATAGTATTGTTATTCTCAGTTTACACTTTATTTTGGGTTCTTTATTAAATAAGAAGACAAGTGGGCTATTTCCTAATTGGATTGTTAGTATCTTTTCTATTTCTATCCTACTATTCTAATATTGTTCCAATAATGTCTTAGCAAGAGACAGTGCCACCATATATGTGAGAGAGTTCCTTCCTGACTACAGTCTCTCCAACAGAGTTTGTTAGTATTTGGAAAAATATTGGATAGTCTTTTGGGGTCAGATACCATCTGGTAAGTAGCTTCATATTGGTCTCTGCGATATTCATAGAAGAGGGTACTTTCCCCATTTGGTGGAAGATTATCTGCCACTCCTTTGGTGTCAAGGACAGTTGCAGTTCACTCTCCCACACTTTAGTATAGGATGGTAACTGCTGTGAGTGCATTGCCAATAACAGTTTATATGAGTGTGACAACCCTTTTTTCGAGGTATCTACATAGTAGCACAGGGACTCAAAGGGAGTGAGGGGTCTGACCAGGTCAGATTTATTTTTGTTATGACTAATAAAGTGTGAAAGTTGGAGGTATTCATACCAGTTTTGACAGGTGTATATATGCTTATCTGCTATTTCCGTCTTTGTCAATTTTCCTTTATCTAGGACCGAGTATATTGGTACCCCGCAATGTATAATCATACCCTCTACCTTAGCTATGTTGTGTCCCAGTGGGGAATCCGTGTTTCCTAATAAAGGAGTTAGAGGAGATGGAATGGATGAGATGTCCTTTTTGCTTTTTAATATTAGGTCCCAAACCTCTATTGTTTCTAGACCTGGAGATGATATGCAAAGTTTCCTCTGCGACATATGAAGCCAACATTGGCTGCCCAAACTTTTTGTTTCTGATAATTCATGCTCCAGCATCAACCATTCCTTATCATTAATATGTTTGCACCAATCTATAATTCTAGTTAATAAAGATGCTCATTTATAATATAGTAGATTTGGTACACTTAAACCACCATTATGTCTATCCCTATACAATGATATTGGCTGCCAATTTGTTGCAACAATTCCTCTGTCATTGCCACGCCCAGTACCTCCGATTTTGTTGTGTTCATTTTAAAATAGGAATTAGAGCTATATAAATCAAATTCTGTCTGTAATGCCTTTAGGGATTTTAAAGGATGAGTTAGTGTCAATAGAATATCATCTGCATATAGCGATAATTTACAGTGAGAGTCATGGATCTTAATACCTTTCGATATCAGTATTGTTACGGATTTTGGAAGCCAAAATCTCCATGGCGATGACAAATAATAAGGGGGAGAGGGGGCAGCCCTGTCTGGTACCGTTCCTAATGTTGATAGTATTATAACATTTACTTTTTACTTATGGTATACTTTTTACCTGTTTAAACGTGTACCAGTTCTTTTATCGTATGTCCGTTGATGTGTTCTGCTGATGCTGAGCCATTTTCTTATTTTGTGGAGGTGATGTTCTCATGGTGGGATGTTTCCCAACCGTAGGTAACTCTGTCCGCCATTTGTTAGAATCATCTTGTCGTTTTTTGTTTCGGTAGTGGTTGCGGGTCAGCGGCGGCCATTCCAGAGTGAGGTTCAAGATCAAGGCCTGAGCAGAACTCTGGTATCTCCGATATCTTGGTGCAGGAGAGTTTCCTATTTCCATGGAGAACGTATAGATGGAAGGGGAAGCCATATCTATACAGTATTTTTGAACTCCTTAAGAGACTCGTCAGTGGGGCCAGTTCTCTCTGTCTTTGTAATGTCCGTTGAGATAGATCAGTATAGAATTGGAGGATATTGTCTCTGAACTTGACCGGCTGGTTTCTGCGAGACAAGTTTAAAAGTTCCTCTTTTTCTCTGAATTGTTTAAACTTTATTATAATGTCCCTGGGTGGGGCTTCATCTGGCGGCCTAGGCCTTAAAGCCCTATGGGCCCTGTCCCAATTTATCCCCATGGAGTTTGTTTCACCTTTAAGATGGGCAAATAGTGCTGGTAAATAAGTTGGTAAATACTTCGGCAGTACTGACTCTGGTATTCCTCTGATGTGCAGTTTTTCCTGCGGCCTCTATTTTCGAGGTCTTCAATCTTGTCATGAAGGGCCTCTATCAGGTCTGCCTGTAATGCCTTTAGGGATTTTAAAGGATGAGTTAGTGTCAATAGAATATCATCTGCATATAGCGATAATTTATAGTGAGAGTCATGGATCTTAATACCCTCGCTATCAGTATTGTTATGGATTTTGGAAGCCAACACCTCCATAGCAAGGACAAATAATAAGGGAGAGAGGGGGCAGCCCTGTCTGGTACCGTTCCTAATGTTGATAGTATTTGAGAGAGAATCATTAAGTTTAACCTTGGCTGAGGGACAGGTGTATAGTGCAAAAATCCTATCAATCATTTGTGACCCAAACCCAAATTTGAGAAGGGTGTTACGCAAGAAAGACCAGTTGAGCCTATCAAAGGCCTTTTCAGCATCTATTCCGAAGAACATTGTGGGAATTTGTTTTGTTTGGGTATATTCCATGAGGTCCAGGGCCTTCACCGTGTTATCACGTGCTTCCCTAAGTGGTACAAATCCCACTTGATTAAAGTGAATTAAATTGGGTAAAAATGTATTAATTCTCGTTGCTATAATTTTTGCATACATTTTCATGTCTACATTCAACAAGGAGATGGGTCGAAAATTTGAGGGTACATCTGAAGGTTTCCCAGGTTTTGGGAGCACTGAGATGTGCGTCTCCAACATACTGGGCGGGAACTTTATTTTGTCTCTTATCTGATTAAAGATTGTGTGAAGATGCGGTACTAAAATAGAGGAGAACTTTTTATAACATTGCACGGAATAGCCATCTGGGCCAGGGCTCTTCCCTGAGTTCAGGTTAGTGATGGCTGCTGCTATTTCCCCAGTTGTTATTTGCTTTTCTAATTCTTCAACTTATTCTGTAGGTAAATGAGGCAATTTGCACTCTGCCAAATATGATATTATATCTAATTGTGTGGTTTTGTGGGTTTCCATACTTTCTATATTATATAACTTTGAATAATATGTTTCAAATTGGGATAAAATATCTGGTGTAGTCCTTACTTTACTTTTGGTAGGTGTGGTTAACTTGTGTATATATATTTTAAGCTTTAGCGCTCTCGCCAGTAGTTTCCCACTTCTATTGCTTTCATAATAAAAGCGCTGTTTGAGTTTTATCGACATTAAATTATACTCTTTGGCCAGAAGGTCTCGGAGGGATTCTCTAATATTTTGTAACTCTGAGTATATTTTTTTCATTTTGTGGATCTTGTTTATGTGCATATTCTATTTGGGATAGAGTATTTGAGAGATCTTTATATTGTTGCCTGGCATTTTTCTTCATATGTGATTTAAATTTGATAAACTCGCCCCTCATGAAGCATTTATGTGCTTCCCAGAGCACGAATGGGTCACTAACAGCTTGTGCATTAAATGTGAAGAATTCTTTCAGGAAATTTATCAATTTTTCTGCAAATACGATGTTTAGTATGGAATCATCTAGCTTCCATATATAGGGCTGTATTGGTGTTTTAGGCTAGTAGAATTGAGCTGTCACTGCTGAGTGGTCGGACCATGTGGTGTGTGATATTTGAGGACTGTTTGTGTGCTAGGCCGCATTGATTGGTCATAATATAGTCTATTCTACTATAGGAATGGTGTGACGATGAGAAAAATGTAGTCTTTTTTTTTTCTTCGAAAGTTTTTATTGATGTAAATTACAACCAGATACAGAAATCAAAATAAACGGAAATATATGGAGCACACAGGCTCATGCTTTTCAGGTATATAAACTATTCAACAAAAATAAACAAATAACGCTCATATTTGCACATGCTGTACAGAATAATAACAGTATAAGTAGTTTTGGAGTAAGTATAAGGAGAAGGGAGGAGGAAGGAAGGAGGGATGGGGTAGAGTGGGGGAAAAAGCCAGATGGGTCCCTCAGTACGGGCGATCAGACCATAGTTGTATGTCATGAATCTGTTGTGACATTAGGTGACCAGGTAGTGTCGTAGCGTGTATTCCAGTCTGCCCAGATATAAGTCTGAGTTGTTTAAGGTGTAGAATATACGTTTTTCCATAGTGTGGATGTAAGCCATCGAATTTAGTATGGTGGGCCAATTTGGGGGAGTCATACTTTTCCAGGATTTGGCTATTGCCGCTTTGGTTGCCGTTAGTAGGTATATACATAAATATGCCTGATGTTTAGGTAGAACATGAGTACCAATGTGGAGGAGAGCATTGGAGGGGGTTTTGGGGAGTGTTATACCCAGGCCGGATAATGTCCAAAAACAGGTATTTCATAAGGGTGTTAGTTTAGGGCATTCCCACCATATGTGCAGAGTGTCCCCTCTCTTCCCACAGTTACGCCAGCACAGAGGTGAGGTAGATCCATACATTTTATTAAGTCTAGTGGGGATGAGGTGTGTTAACAGCTTATAGTACGTTCCAAACAAAGTGACACAATGCAAGGCTTTCTTGGTGAGGGAAACTGTATGTTGCCATATCTGCGGGGAGATGGTCATGTTTAGATACGATTCCCATTTAAGTAGGTGAGGAAGCTTATTCTCACTGTCCGTGTTTCCTATTAGAGAGTAGTGTATAGAGAGGGGTCTATGTAATCTGTTTCCTTTTTGCCAGGTTTTTTCCCCATAATGTGCAGGGGCGACATAATTCAGGTTTAAAACCCCAACTGATTAGGAAGCTCCTCAGTCTAGTGTATTCAAATATCATGTGTCGGGGGAGTACAGATTCGGCCTTTAGTTCTTCTAGTGTTAAGAAGCGCGGGGTTGGGGAGGTAGACCAAAGGTCTGAGACCATTTGAACCTCTTGTTGTGCCCATCTCTGAGGATGGGAGTCAGGCAGACCTCGGAGTAGGCCCATTAGAGGTATGATAGGCGAGGAGTGTGGGGCAATATGTGGATAATGTCTGATCTTATCCCACATCGCGAGACATTCATGTATTATGGGGTTAGTAATGTTTGAGGTTCGACGTGAGTGGGGAGGAATCCAAATTGTCAGGTAAGTATGTGTGGTGTGGTAATGAAGCCTGTTCTATAGTTTTCCATTTGCTGGGAGATTGTGTGGCTCCCCACTGTGCGATTTGTGTGAGCATTGCGCCTTCATAGTAACAAAGGATCTAGGGGGAGGCTATCCCTCCACATTGCAGGGGGCTCTGAAGGATTTTGTGTGTTACTCTGGGAGGTTTGTGCTGCCAGATGTATTTTGTAAATTCGCTTTGGAATAGATGCCGAAGGTGACCTGGAACTGAATGGGAGGCACCTGAAAAGATACGTGATTTTGGGTAAAAATGACATTTTTAGGGCTGTTAACCTACCTCTCCATGATATGTAAGTGTAATCCCATTTGTCTTTCAATGTACGTAGCTCAGAGAGCAGAGGTAGATAGTTATCTTTTATCATTAATGATATGTTATTTGATATCTTAACTCCTAAGTGTGAGACAAATTTATTAACGCAATTAACTTTATATTGGGCCTTGAGGGAATCGGCTACTTCTTGAGGTAAGCCCCAGGTAAAGATTTTAGTTTTGTCTAAGTTTAATTTGTAAAGGGACATATGGCCAAAAAATTCAAGGGTATCCTTTAATCTAGGGATTGAAGATAGTGGGTCAGAGGAGAAGACTGTGATATCGTCAGCAAATAACGCTATTTTGTGATTTGTGCCATGTAGAGTAACTCCATCTATTTTCTTATCTAGTCTGATTTGTTCCGTGAGAGGTTCAATTGCGAGAACAAACAGCAGGGGTGATAGGGGACAACCCTGTCTGGTGCCGTTAGAAATTGGGAAGGAAAGTGAGTGGAATCCTAGTCCTTTAACCGTCGCCGTGGGGGTGGAGTATAATGCTTGGATAACCGTAATGTTTTTTTCCGGGAAACCAAAGGTCTTAAGGACCTCCCATAAGTAGCTCCATCTAATACGGTCAAAGGCCTTCTCTGCATCCAGTGAGATGACAGAGAATGGCCTATTCAGTCTAGTGGATTCAGTGCAGATGTTGAGCAAGCGCCTGGTGTTATCGGGACCTTAGCGGTGGGGTATAAACCCAACCTGGCCCAAGTCTATAAGATGTGGGAGTAGCTTGGATATGCGGTTAGCTAATAATTTGGCATAGATTTTAACATCTAAGTTAATCAAATAAATTGGTCTGTAACTGGAATAAAGAGATGGATCTTTTTGGGGTTTGGGGATGGTTATTATTGTGGCTTCTAGAAACTCCCTGGCAAATTTCCCCTCCTCTCCAGCCTGGTTAAAAAAACCTGAGGAGTAGAGGTGCTAGTTCATTTATATAAGTTTTATAGAAGGTCGCCGGGTATCCATCTGGGCCCGGTGTTTTAAAAGCTTTCATATGCTTGATGACATATTTAATTTCTTTAAGTGTAAAGTGGGCTGTAAGGGACTCCCGGTGTTCTATTGATAAGGAGGGGAGTTTCAGATGATCTAGGAACGTACAAATTTCTGGGGTAGTGGCTAACGAGTGACCAGGTACCTCTTTTAAGTTATATAATTTTGAGTAGAATTTTTCAAAACACGCACCTATCTCTGAAGGTATTCGATGAACCTGGTTCCCGGATTGAATATGGTGTATTCTAGATGTGCTCGCCCTATTTTTGAGTTTATTGGCCAACAAAGTATCAGCTTTATTGCTCTTATAATAGAAAAGTTGTTTTAACTTAAGCAAATTAGCTTGGGTGCGTTTTAATTCCAACTAATTTATGTGATTTCTAATTTTTGTGATTTGTTCTGTGGTAGTGTCTGAGGGTGTAGATCTGTTCAGGAGTTCTAATCGCCGTAGTTCAATATGGGATCAGGAGAGGGGTAGGCCCGAAAGTTTTTTTAGATAGGCTTGTCTCCTAATGATAAGGCCTCTAAAGGTGGCCTTTGCGGCACCCCAAAGTGTATCATCTCGGACTTGTTTGTTGTCATTGGATTGAGAGTAAAAAATGATATCTTTTCTAAGGTCTTCTTTAAAAGGGACATCTAGCAGGACTTGAGGTGGAAGGCGCCAGGAGAACCTTGTGTTGTTGCTTTCTATCGAACGGAGAGTTGCTATAACAGGATCATGGTCTGACCATGAGCAAAGGGATATGTTGGAACATTTAACTTGGTCTAGGGTTCCTGCTGAGCAGAAAACATAATCAAGTCTAGAGTACGTTTTGTGAGGGTGGGAAAAGTGGGTATAGTCCCTGTCTCTAGGGTGGAGTGATCTCCATATGTCGTAATAATTAAATTGAGCAATAATTTGCCGGAATTTGTTAGAGAGTTGTGTGGAGTGGGTAATCTGTTTTGTGTGTCCAATATTTTTTCTGTCAAGAACTGGGTCCCAGGTCATATTAAAGTCTCCCGCTAGCAAAACTCTGCCTATTTTCACCCGGTCAACTACAAGGAGGACTCGTTTAAGATATCTGGGTTGATGTGAGTTAAGGAGGTAGATGGAGACTAGAGTGTAACTGATGTGATCTAGTTTGCATGTTAAAATTAGGAATCTGGTGGGCGGAGCCAGCTATCAACGAAGCAAGACGCACATTTCAAGAGCTCCTGATAATTACAACGATCTCAATGGTTTTATTGCCTATTTTACCCACTTTTTACAACTATCTCAGCTACTTTTATGGAAATCTATCTGCTTACTGTCTGTGGGGTAACTATGTTCTGCTGAATAGTCATACAGCCCCAGTCCTCTAACTCCCGCTTGTGTGCTGAGCGTGTGGAAACATGGCCGCGCTCCTTCTCACCCAGATGAAGGAATTGCTCAATCACCACAACGCAGATCTCCTAGATGCAGTAGACAAAGCTTTCAAGCCTTCCACTGCTCAAACTATCTCTTCCTCTGCCCTAACTACTTATATGGAGCAACGGGTACAAGGTGCAATTGGCTCCCGCCAGCTGCCATCTTCAATACCAGCCTTGGAGCAGTCTCTTCTGTACTGCCACACACAAGAGCAAGTTGGGCAGGGTAACGGTGAAGACCTAGAAGTCACTACTGAGCGATATGACTTGGGAGCAAACAAGCTTGATACCAGCCCTCGAAAAGCACTACTGATTGATGTGCCGCAGTGCAATGGTGGGCGAATAAGGGTAGGAAACCTGCGCATCATCTCAGCCCTTCAGCCACTTTCCTGGAACTCCTATGAGACACACAGACTCTGTAGTGGAGACAACCCAGAGCCGTGCGCTCTGGAAGGTGATATGTTACAGCAGTGTGGGGCTCCTCAGAACTTACCCTCAGTCCTGGGCTGGTGGCCATTACTAAGGTCAGAAGTGGCATCAGCTAAACTGGACACAGTCTCCGCACCCATGCAGTGTCTGCTGCCAGATAGGGAGATCGCGATTCTCAGAGGCATTGGCTAAAGAAACCTATCGCTATTGCTACAGTTAATTCCAAACCCTATTCTCCATAGTCATCTGTCCAGCCTGTCTTTAGTTACAGCCTACAAGTTGAGAGACTCTGGTGACGTATTTGCCATGTTTGTTTTGTTTATGCTTTGCCATTTGTTTTCTTACAGATTACCAGTATGCGTGCTTGCTGCATGTTTTATTCTTTTTTCACAGGATTTAAAAGCTATTGTGGAACTGCATTTTTCTTATCACCGCATAAACTGGAGAACCATACGCTCCTAAAATGTGGAATTGGCTGACCCTGTTTAGAGAAATTTCTTTGCATCCATATATTGTAGGATGTTAATTACCATGCCCATTTGATTGCTGAGTCAATAGAGATATAGACATTACAGTTGGACACTACCAGACTTTACTACACCAGTTTTCTTTTCAACAGTATGCACTTACACAAATTAGCTCTACCATCTCATATATACCTTATTTTGGTATAATGTTTATGTTCCTTTCGGACTGGTTATATATATAATGTTTTCAAGTTAAAGCACAGTTTTTAGCTATATGTCTGCTCTAATACATTTGGCCCCTGGGCGCTAAGCACCTGTTTATAATTTATCTCAAGAGTTATATGCACCCACAAAACCAGTAACAACCAATATTAAAGGAAACTATTTACTTTTGGCAGTACTCTATGTTAAAACTCTCAACTGTTTTGTGACACTGCTAGATTATAAATTAGCTATATGGTGTTAGTATTAGAGACTCCCTTATGTAAGAGTATATGTTAAACTTAGATTTGCTTGAAGTCCCAGACACAGTATCTCTTAAACTATGATTGCCTATACATTAGACCGCTATAAATGGCGTTTATATGTTAACTAGATTGATTTGTGGGATGCTAACATTGTCTATATACAGTATTATGTTATGTCTACGGGTTCTTTGTTGTGTGCACTTATTACGAAATTAATAGAATTCTACCATTCCATTGCATAGTTTCTCCAAGGTTGCGGGCTCTCTTATTGTGTGTATACACATTGGGCCTAGGTGTAATTTATATACATGATTTCTTGCCGCCAGCGGCCGCGGCGGTGGGACGACTACATTTATTAAACAGATAGTCCCATGGCATAGCCTTGGATATAGCCTTGCAACACAGCTCCTCCTACAGCGCATAAGCATTGTTTCAGCCCCCTATTGTGCACTGGGATTATAGGTTTGCTCCCTATATTCTTCCTACAGTTGCTATATGACCTTGACAAACTCAGATGTTTCTAATATTGTTTATTCTAGGGTATACATTTGGGCGCACTTTAACCATTCTGATAGCTTAACCTTCTCTATGCTCTGAACCCAGTTATCTCAAGATGTCCCTCCCTCTAGCGCAGGCTGGACCTGCATTTATATCTAGTTCCATAATTTCTTGCCTCTATATTTATTACGGGTACTGTATGGCTCTTGTGACCAGCTCCATATTAAACTCCTAGGTTTTAGCATGTGGAATATGGTTTTTATCCATACTTAACCAGTCCTCCCCATAAGCATAAAGCTCTGCTCTATAGCAGATTATATACCCCTCACCACGATGCAGCGATTTATCCCATTCCTTTTGATACTATGCAAACCCTTGTTTTACCTAGTTGGGTTCCCTTTAATTCCTACCTCCTCCCCCCCACTCTCCCACTTAAGATACCTCCTATAGGAGGGTTCAATGCGTGGTTTTTCTAACTTGTACCGCACCTTAAATATTACCTTTATATGTTAATCTTGCAATACACCATGAGATCGACCGTAGTTCCCCCTTAAGGTTTAGCAAGTGTGTTTTCACACCTTGTCAATATCAAAATCTAAACTACCTTCTTTATGAGTATATCTTTCAATATAATATTACAGCAATAATTTTCCCATAGATAAAGTGTTTAATGACAGCTAGGAGGGATTAAGCCTGGTTATTGCCTGTATATTTTTCGTTTGATATAGTCCCTAACAGTGTGTTAATATTAAAAATAACTTTAAAAATCTGAGGTAAACAGAATAAGATCCATGAGTGTTCTCCCATATAGCAGGTAGCCTCCTACTCTGGCAAAACTCTCACTTAGTCAGGGGTCCAAGAGTGGCCCTTTTAAGTAAGGTGGGAGGCTTAAATCTTCATTGGCATGACTGTATTGTGTTCCTATAAAACTTCTTTAACTTTATTTACCTTGTTAATTTGTTAGTTGATATTGCTGATAACACTTTGTAGCATACCTACTGTATGATGAACCTTGTACTATGTTGTTTGTGATGACGCTGGTGGAATGTTTTACATATCTTGTTTGTATGCCAAACTTTACCTCAATAAAAATATTTAAAAAAAAATAAAAAAATTAGGAATCTGGACTGAGGGTCTTTTAGGACCTGTATTTGTTCGTAAGCTATTCTTTTATGGATCAAAATTGTGGTACCTCTGGCCTTCTTTAAGAAGGGAGTATATTCTAGTACGGTATAGTCTTTAGATATCGTGTGGTGAGGGTTATCGAGTGACCAGTGCGTCTCTTGAAGAAAGACCACATCAGGATTGTGATGTTTGAGTGATCTAGCTAGGAGGCTATGTTTATGTGGGGAGTTTAAACCTCTGACATTGTGTGTCAATATTTTGAGGGAGGACATAGGGATCTGTGAAGGAGTGGTTGGGTCAGTAAGAGGAATTGGGTAGAAGGGAGGGAGGGATGGGGGAGATCAGGTATGAGGGGGAAAAAAGGACTTAGCGGAAATAGTCCGCCACAGTGGAACCCTAGTGTGGGCTACTGGTGGGGGGGAGATCAGCAGATGAGAGCAGAAGTCAACCAAATTAACCCCGCTCCGCAGATATAACTACACTTATCTTATAAAAGAAACTATGCAAAAGGCATAACAGGAGCTTAATAATACAAAAGACAAGTTCACATTAAGTGAGCCTGCTAGAGTGCATATAAACCTATATATTAACGAAAACCTTAATTATACATTGTCAGAAAAGGGTCAGATACCCAGATCTGCTATAGTCTTACAGAGAGAGACATAAGTGATAATATTCAAATATGGGTCTAAGGTGGATTAGTTTTAGTCCTCTTTGCTCTTTGATGGACCATTCAGGAGCCGAGGCTCTCCGTTTCGGGTTAGTAACCTGTGGTGTAGGCGGTAGACCCGAATGGAGACCCCAAGAGGTGAGGAGAGCCAAACCCTGAGGAAAAGTGGATATTACATGGCTTTGGTTATCTCTTGTAACCACCAGATTCATGGGGTGTCCCCAGCGAAATTAGCTTTCCTGAGGGATAAAGTGACCGGTTGGTAAGTTTTGCGGTATTGAGTGTGCCCTGATAAATCTGGTAAGAGCTGTATATCCTTGAATTTCTCTGATAAAGGCAGTTTCTTGAAAGCGGCCTACATCAGTTTATCTTTATAGACATAGCTATGAAAGCAGACAATTACGTCGCATGGTTTTTCTATGGGAACAGACCTAGATCTCAAAGCCCTGTGAGCTCTTTCCATTGTGTCTGTTAGGCCTTCTGGGGAGCCCACCAGCTCCATAAATAGTTCTCTTAAGAAGGTCTGTAGATCGAAGGTCTCGACACCCTCTGGGATACCTCTAAACCGTATGTTGTTTCTACGGGATCTGTCCTCAATGTCAGTCATTTTGAATTCAAGCTGGGTCAGTTGATCCGCCAGGTTTTCAGTGTAAGCTAGTAAGTTAGTCTGATCCACCACTAAGTCATCTTGCTTCCGCTCAAGCGCTTTTACTCTGTCACCAATCTCGGAGATCTCTTTTTTCAATTCTGCAGAAGAACGCTGGATTTCTTGTGTAATAGAGCGTGTCTGATTGGCCATCATCTTTTGTAAAGTGGACTTTGTGATGTAATGATGTGACGGTGTCTCTGAGCGCATGCTCAATTAAGATTCTGCATCTAGTGATTCAGGGTCACTTAGCTCTGTGTTTGGGTCTATGATAGGCTCTTTTCCGGATTGAGTGAAGCGGTCACATACTGTCTTTTTAGTAATAGTAGGGGTCTTCCCTTGTCTCCTGGATGTATGAGGCATGTTAACAATATTTTGAAGTTGAGCTGTCAATCGAAAGTATAGTCTCTTGTCAGAGGAGTGTACAAACCTCCACACATCATATAGATTATAGTCTCATTAATTTCCCCAGGTATTTGGACACGTTTCAATGGTTTAGGTGTAGCATTTGAACTATCCATGCAGGGATCCAACGCAATGTTTAGGTCTCCCCCCAGGAAGGTTACCCCTTTCAAAAAAAAGTCTATAATCTTATTAAAGGTTTTTTTTCATGAATGGGAGTTGCCTCGCATTGGGTGCATAGATATTTATCAAAGTTACAGGGCTCCCATATAGGAGTCCGAACACCCCTAGAAACCTACCCTTAGTATCTGAAGTGGACTGTATGAGCTTGAAAGGGATATCTTTATGTATTAAAATACTAACTCCACATTTTTTAGAGTCTGTTGAGCTATGGAAGTGTTGGGTATACCTTGTCCCGAAGTACCTAGGTTCTTTCCTTTTTCTAAAATGGGTCTCTTGAAGGAATATTATATCCCTCTTTTTTTTATATAGATCTATTAACGCTATCGACCTCTTTTGTGGGGAATTTAATTCCTTTGCGTTCTGAGAGATTATATTGATTGTTTTGCCCATGACGGTCATCCTAATATGTCATCTTTAGTAAGACAGGATACATGTATATCTTATATGAAGCACTATGAACCAAGTTTTCTCAACAGTACAACAGTGGCAATTTGATATCAAAGTCAAAACTATAAACAAAAGATTCAACAAAAAAAAAAAAAAAACAACAATAACCTTTTTAACAAAAGCTAGTAAATACTAACAGATTATATTTTGAAGTGCATATAATATTGCACGTACAAATATTTTTGGATCTTATAGTCAACTGTTAATCAAACCTTGAGGTATAAACCAATGTTTAACATATATTTTTAGAACATATAGCTTTGTATATTACTATTATCAAGTCAATAAAAAAACCTTTGGTGGGCATTGTCTTTTTTTTTTTTTAAACCATTTATGAGTCTCTATAATTAACTATAGCTAGCACATTTAATTTGGGTTGCATGATAAATCTGCCCATGAACTAGTGCATAGTCCTCTGCCAACTTGTGCATAACAGAGAGTCTTATAACATTTACTTTTTACCCGTTTAAACGTGTACCAGTTCTTTTATCGTTTGTCAGTTGATGTGTTCCGCTGATGCTGAGACATTTTCTTATTTTGTGGAGGTGATGTTCTCATGGCAGGATGTTTTTCAATGGTAAGTGACTCTGTCCGCCATTTGTTAGAATCATCTTGTCGTTTTTTCGTTTCGGTAGTGGTTGCGGGTCAGCGGCGGCCATTCCAGAGTGAGGTTCAAGATCAAGGCCTGAGCAGAACTCTGGTATCTCCGATATCTTGGTGCAGGAGAGTATCCTATTTCCATGGAGAGTGTATAGATGGAAGGGGAAGCCCCATCTATACAGTATTTTTTTACTCCTTAAGAGACTCGTCAGTGGGGCCAGTTCTCTCCTTCTTTGTAATGTTCGTTGAGATAGATCAGTATAGAAGAGGATATTGCCTCTGAACTTGACCAGCTGGTTTCTGCGAGACAAGTTTTTAGAGTTCCTCTTTTTCTCTGAATTGTTTAAACTTTATTATAATGTCCCTGGGTGGGGCTTTATCTGGTGGTGTAGGCCTTAAAGCCCTATGGGCCCTGTCCCAATTTATCTCCATGGAGTTTGTTTCACCTTTAAGATGGGCAAATAGTGCTGGTAAATAAGTTGGTAAATTCATCGGCAGTACTGACTCTGGTATTCCTCTGATGTGCAGGTTTTTCCTGCGGCCTCTATTTTCGAGGTCTTCAATCTTGTCATGAAGGGACTCTATCAGGTCTGCCTGTATCGTTGAAGTATCTTGTATTTGGTTCACTTCCTCTTGTATGTTATTTGTATACTCCTCCAGAGTTTCTATGTAGAATCCAATTGTATGCATTTCTTGCTTAAGGTCTGCCATCTCTTCTCTCATGCAGGTCCTCACTATTTCTGCAAGTCTTGTTTTGAGGCCAATGTGGATAATAAGGATGTAGGGATTTGTGAGTGTGCCTGTCGCTTTGTCAGGCCTATTGGGTGACTGAGGCTGGCAACATTGTTCCCATTGATTCCTGCTCCGTAATGATGGAGTGCTGACTTGCTGAATTAAAGAAGGATTCGACTGTGGTATCTTTAATATGAGCTGTTTTAGCAGGCTTAAAAGATTTTAATGGTTTCTTGGACGCCATTTTGGGCCACCCCAACTTATCCTGTATCTTCCTGTTTGCAGGGCTTACTTCCAATATATCTAGCCAGTTATGATGTCAGGCTTATTTTGAGGTTGCCTTTAGAACAGAATCCCTGAGACATAAATGCGCTGCAAAAGTGATCTCTGTGTGTCTCACGTTATACTGTCTCAATCTAGGCCTGTGTGAGATTACACCTTCACTGTTCCCTTAGTGTTCTGTATCGTTCTTTAAATTTATGCAGTGTGGTGTATCATTCCTTCTATCTAGTCCTTATTATCAGGGCTTTATGGTGTACGTATTTTCCTCCTATGTATGCAGCTTAAGTGAGTTTCACATCCGACACAGTCTCTGAGGGTTATGGTTTAATTATTGCTGCATCACAAGATATCTGATCAGGCATCCAGATCTCACAGGACCGTTCCGCTGCCTTAACACTCCCCTAGTTCGTTTTACTGGGTCTTAAGCATCAGGACAAGTCTTACATTAGGGTAGTCGCTTTATGTTTGTGCACATATTTTCTCTTAGTTACCGGGATCCCTGTCCCTTAATGGCGTCTCCTCTCTGCTCGTTTACAGGTTCTTTTTCAGCCCTCAGCATGGATGATTATTTCAGGGCTAGGAACCGCTCACTCTGGCATCCATGTACTGTCCTCAGGTGTGGTTAACTTTTTGCTATATGCTGTATATTATTTATTTAAACATATTAGCTTACGGAGCTATGAAATTATGCTGCAATCTTAGCAGCGGCCGGCTCCGCCCGCCCATTTATTCTTAATAATGTTCGCCATCTTTACATGAATTGGGAAAGTCAGTGGTACGTCCTCGTAGACCTTATCTAATTTAGGAATACAAGGTTTCTCAGGTAACTTAGGTTCTGAAACCTCTAACGTCTTAGAGTCCTCCATAGCTTGCGCTTATAAATAGGACAATCGACAAAGATAAATGGCACCTTTATACCCCCAATGGCTGGGACACTCACCACCTCCTATGAACCAGGCCCAAGAGAAACCACTTTGTCAAAACGGAAAAAAGTGCTGTGCTAGACTGTATACCCACTGCCTCTCCTAGGGGACCCCTCCACAGTGATAACCAAAATTTAAATATAGAACAGAAGAAAGGAGGACACTCTAGCGGCGTGTAATAGAGAAAACTTAAAGTAATGTGAGGCGTAAGCACAATATGTTTGAGTGTTATAATTGAGAATTGATAAAGAAAATATACTATTAGAGTGTATATAGTACTCAGTAGTGATTCTGCTATCAGAAACCGAAATTCTGTGTATATATAAATAGTTTTTTAATAGTTACAAGTAACATAGAAACATAAAATCTTAATGAAAGCTAATAATCTGAATTAGATAAACTGTTGCGTATAGATACTTCTAAGCATACTAGATATGGAATAAACTTGGTTACATATAGGTTGAGAAGACGCTAAATTGGACCATAGAAGGCCGGTAGCATGAAAATACTTTGTAACAGATATTATAGAAATATTTTCTAAGCATATCTGGAAGGAACTTTCGGTGAAGCTACAAAAATTGAATCTTAAAGAAATCAAACTCAGATATTGAACATAAAAAAGAGAATAAAATTTACAATTAAAATACATGCATAGACAACTTAAATATAATAAATTGTAGGACAATTGTCATCAAAAGTCCAAAATAATGAAAATGTCCAAAAGAGAGAAAATTCCAGAGACGTCTCCCAAAAGCGCCAAAAAACAAATACCGCCTTAAAAATACAACCTAAAAAATACTCTATTTAAAAAGATAGCCTTGAGAATAAAGCCAAAAGCTTTAGGGATAATATTATGTGTTCAAGCTGAAAAAAGGTGTTGATTATTGTCGATATCGCAGTTGATATTGAATCACCTCCTAAATATATGTGAATAGACAGCGTCCCTATACATGTTACTCCTGGTACACAAAACAGGTTACATGTGTGTATACTGTTCATAAAGATGAAAGCACTTTTGCAGTTGCATAAGTGGTTAGTGGTAACAACCCGTACTCACTATTCTGTGACAGATGGAAAGTCTCCTCCAGAAAAGATGATGCAAACCCGCATTTAGTGCAATATTGCATGCAGGTAGCCTGTCAGTTCTCGATTGGCTTATTACTTCTTAGCCGCCTCAGGCAGATGATATTACCGATTGGCGTTCAGGTCACAATGGGCGATGATCTCTGGATTCTAGATACGGTCCTGCACTTAGTGCTCTTTTTCTCTGAGGTGGATATTATTAATAAGTGACATACAAGTCACGAGTTTGGCCAAACTCTTATAACAAAGCTGCAACCTATGAAACCACTGTCTCCAGATAACCACACGGTAAGGAAGAAGGAAATCAATGCGACCACACCCGGTCATGTGGTGTGCCATGCAGGACCGCCCCTGCACCACTAAAAGCGCACCAAGCATAATAGGCTGCGCAGCTCCTAAAGTGAAAGTAAAACCTGTAAGTTCCAACATCTGCCTGAGCCTCATCTCACACATATCACAGTATAAACACACTATTTACAATATGTGATCAATCCCCCTTGTTCAATAATCCCCTTCCAGAGACATTAACCCTTGATTCTATTCAGATAAAAAGTGTCACACTATGACCCTGTCTTCTTGCGTTATATGCATATAAAAAAAATGAAACGATCTTACCGGAATCTATGCAGTGGAACAGGAACACGGCCTCTCAAGTTTGACAGTCTTGTAGCATCACTCCTGACATGGACATGAGTATTAAAAGCAGGCAGTGAAACTAGTCAACACTGATTGCTTAGGAGCTGTTAAAACGAGCATGGATGGGTTCGCAGAAAGACTCTTCCTGCATCTCCAGACCCTAACATTCGCCAATGATCTCACTAAGAGGCTGACAAGACTATTTAAAACTGTATACAAAGAATGTATTTGCTATGTCTCAAGTGCTTTCAGATGTTTTCCTGAACTATACACTCAAAAAATCCAATCAAACCTCTAGATTGGCGTTATTGAATAATATTAGAAAAATGGGTACTTTTGAGTGCGCCTTAACAGATTTGTTAAGTCTAAAAATTCAGATTTCAATAATAATTTTGTATATATTTGTTATCTCTGATAATATATTATTTTATGTTAGAAAATATATATTCTAAGATAATAAAAAATTCTTTAGTCAGAAAATTGTATCTCACAAATTGGGTTAAAAATAAAATTCTTTACTCGTATACATAAAAAGTTTATACCTCAAAATATACATTCTATTATCAGAGATAACGAATATATACAAAATTAATATTGAAATCTGAATTTTTAGACTTAACAAATCTGTTATGGCGCACTCAAAAGTACCCATTTTTCTAAGACTACTTAAAACGCCAGTCCCATTCCGAAGGATACTACCCTCCATAAGGAACTACTCCGTATCTTCTGAGGGGGAGGTATTTAAGCCTTTAGCTGGGGTGTCTTTGCCTCCTCCTGGTGGCCAGGTTCAGTATTTCCCACAAGTAAGGAATGATGCTGTGGACTCTCCGTATATTAAGAAGGAAATTTACCCTTGTGGTCGGCAAGAGGGAGCTCTTTCCCAGATTGACCTTTCAACCATGCACATGAAGACACAAGAGTAACTTCTACGTGTGGTCCTGAGCCACTGGTAAAGATGGAGCCTAACCAAAAAAATCCTTCAGGTATGGCACCACTGCAATCCCCAATAGCACCTTGGTGAACACTCTGGGTGCGTAGCCAGTCCGAATCGAAACGCAACTGAAAGTGCTTGTCTAGCAAAGCAGATGGTAGAAAACTGATGATCCTTGTGGATTGGGATGTGAAGGTACGCCTCCTTCAGGTCTAATGTGGACATGAACTGAACCTTCTGTACTAGGGGAAGGATGGGCCCTATTTTCATCTTGTAGGTGGAAATCCTTACAAATTTGTCGAGTCCCTTCAAGTCCAAATAGGGCAGAATGTGCATCCTCCTTGGGGGCACAAAGAGATTGGAGTAGAACCCTTTTCCTCTCTCTAATGGGGGAACTAGAACTACTACACCCATAGCGAGGTTGTCCACATAACTGAGCAGAGCTGCTCTCTTAACAAGGTTTCCTGAGACCCATGACAGTAAAAACAGTCCCTTCTGTACGCCAGGCAAATAAATGTCCAGCACCCAGGGTCCTGGACGGATTGACACTATCCCCTCTGAAACAGAGAAAGTCTGCACCACACATGTACTGGTCCCAGGTTGGTGGCGATCCCATCATGCTGTCTTGTTGTCCTGGGAGGACTTCTTGGGCTGCTAGTTTTTTCTTTTTATTGACAAACCAAAGGTACATTAATACCATATGATGAGGGAAAACAGAATGTAAAACGAATTGTCAGTCTCATAAAGGACAAAAATAAAATACAAAACACTTTATCATCAAGTGAGATCGACACAATATAATAAACATTTTTAAAGTAGTTGTATCAGATAAGAGACCAGATCAGAATTGGATTTTCAACTCTTACCCATCAAAGTCAATACTTCATATGTACCTGTTGAAATTTTTCATATTTTTAACAACAAAATATACCAAAAACAAAACAAAAAAAAGGACCCAATTATAATTAAACTAATATAATATAATATCTCTCCTCTTCTTCCCCTCCCCCCCTTTCATATTCCTCTTTAACTTAACATACATTTTTCCATGTCTCTGGGTACCAAGACGTTGTAAGAATACTATGAGTATCTCATGGGGTAAAGGGTTTGGAGTTGGAATTCTATGGGGTAAGACATAATCACTTTGTCCCATTTATTAAGATTTTTTTTTTAACTTTGTTCTCAGCAATACCCAGAGCATCATATTGCTCTACACCTATTTGAAATCTGACAAAGCAGTGAGAAACTAGGGCTAGTTTTATCCTTCCAGGTTTTGAGAATCAATTGTCTAGAGATAATGACTATGTTAATTAAATCCCTATTCTGTACATTTAAATCATTACACACAAAAAAGAAATAGTATTTATTGATTATAAATTTGGTGGTTAGAAATTTGTTTAGCCAGAAACCACAATATTTGGATCTTAGGGCACTGCCAAAAACAGTGCTATAAATCTGCCTCCCATGAGTTGCATCTGGAACAAGAAGTTCCCCTTTAGCGCTAAGGGTTTATCCTCAGAATGTTGCCCATAACTATCGGTCGTGGCCTCCGCAACAGGACTACATGTTGGGAGAGCAACCTGATGATACTTGTCTAGCATTTAGGACAGCAGATACAGCTGCCTGTAAAGTCATCAGGACTGTTCACCCTAGCCAGGGCTGAGCCACTTTCTGTGCCACGATCTGGGGCAGCAGAAGTGACATTTATGGGCTGTTGGACAGGGATGTCCACATCAGCCGAAGCCGTAGTAGAGCCTACTGGGGACCGTGCCTCCTGAATAAGACGTCAGTACATAACTTAGGCAACAACTGCAGAGTTGTGCCAGAGGGTTCACAGTAATTAGTTTGCATAACATGCATTTACTTTTGTCAATGGAATTAAACTAGGAAGATTCTTCCAGACTCTCTATTAATATTGAGTCATCCAAAATAAATAACTTAACAGCACAGCGGGTATCTGGGTCCCAAAGCACCAACATGACTTTTCCCCTTGTAAGCCCTGTTTAGGGCGTCTTACCCCTCTGGGCCGGCCGAGCCAGGTTGCTACCACTCTCCCACAGGACTACTGCACAGTGGATCTGAAGCGGAAATGGCACAAAAGCATTGCCTATGGTGGGAAACAGTGTCACCGACCACCTCTGTGGCCTGTATCAAAACATAGCCTGTGATCAAGATCACTAAGTTACCAGTTCCTAATAAACAACACTTCTTTGTGGAAAATACTTCATAATGTCAGCGAGCACTTTAAGTCTGATTGCATGTTGGCAGTTGCACCACAAATTCTTCTACTATAAGTACCGCTGAGAGGAGCAAACAAAGTCTCAGTGACACCGGGTCAGTAGTCAGTGGGTGGGATTATACATTTGGCAAAGGACCTTATGGGCTATATAAATTAATAAATGTATCTGAGTTGAAACGGTTAGATCTTGTGATTTAAAACTGTTTGTAAAGTGCGAGGTGAGGGGATTAAACATTACACAGACATCTCCAGCATGGGGGCTGCCTGTAAGCACTAGCTATGGAGTGTAGGAAAATAAAATGTATGCTTACCAGATAAATTTCTTTCTTTCCGGACATGGAGAGTCCACAACGTCATTACAATTACTAGTGGGATATTCACTACTGGCCAGCAAGAGGAGGCAAAGAGCACACCAGCAAAGCTGTTAAGTGTAATTTTCCTTACCCATAACCCCTAGTCATTCTGCCAAAGGGAAATGGAAAAAGAAGATAACACAAAGGTGTAGAGGTGCCTGAGGTTTAGTAAAAATACTGTCTAATCTTAAGGGTGGGGTCGTGGACTCTCCATGTCCGTAAAGAAAGAAATTTAGCAGGTAAGCATACATTTTATTTTCTAAGACATGGAGAGTCCACAACGTCATTCCAATTCCTAGTAGGAACCAATACCCAAGCTAGAAGACACGGAATGAACAGGGAGGGAGAACAAGACAAGCAGACCTAAACAGAAGGCACCACCGCTTGAAGAACCTTTCTCCCAAAAAGGCCTCAGCCGAGGAAAAATTATCAAAATTTGTAAAAAGTATGCAGAGAGGACCATGTTGCCGCCTTGCAAATCTTCCACATAAATTTCATTTTTTAAAGCCCAAGAAGAGGAGACAGCCCTAGTGGAGTGAGCTGTAATTCTCTCAGGAGGCTGCTGTTCAGCAGCCCCATTAGCAAAATGAATCATACTTCTCAACCAGAGGGAAAGAGAAGTAGAAGTGACCTTCTGACCCTTACGCTTTCCAGAGAAACAAACAAACAGGGCAGAATACTGGCAAAAAATTTTTAGTCGCTTGTAGGTAAAATTTGAGCGCACGCACAACATCCAGGTTATGACAGACGTTCCTTATGAGAATGATTAGGACAGAGAGAAGGAACAACAATTTCCTGATTAATATTCCTATCCGAAACTACCTTAGGGAGAAACCCCAAATTAGTACAAAGGACCGCCCTATCCGCATGAAAAATAAGGTAAGGTGAATCACACTGCAAAGCCGAGAGGTTTGGAAACTCTCCAAGCAGAAGAAATAGCGATAAGAAAAAAAAACTTCCAAGGTAACATATTAATATCTATGGAATGCATTAGCTCAAACGGAGCCTGCTGCAAAACTCTAAAAACTAGGTTAAGGCTCCGAGGAGGAGCAACAGGTTGAAACACAGGCCTGACCTGGGCCTGACAAAAGGATTGAACAAATAGTGTATATTTATATTTTTAACTGAGCGATTTCTCTCTATATTGCACAGTTTCAACAAAGTATCTTTAAAAAAAAAAATTACTTTGTAATGATTAAAACTAACAAGTTTACAAGCTAAAACAGCCACCGATGGTTACTATGCTCTCAAAAATTATTAATGGTTCATATAAAAAAACTTCTATGCTTGTATTGTACATACTATTTGTACAAATAATTTGAGTAAACAATAAAAGGACAAGTAAAAATACCATTCGGCTTCAGAGTGTATCAAGAAAAAAAGAGCCTTTTTGTTGCTATTAACGGCTTATGTAATCCATGTAATGGGAAGTTGCAGGTAATTGGTATCTCACTGCTTCAGTGTACTTTTGAAGACATAAAACAGTACCTTATATAGTTGAATTTCACTCAGCAATTAAGTCCAGTGTACTTCACCACTCTTACGGTATACGTTGTGGCAGCACTGTTTGCGCTCGTATTACCCGGCTGGTCTGCTATTCAATGCTGTGTCTCCAAATCCAGGCCAGTGAGCCAATCGGAAGCGGTTCCCTCGGCATCAAGTATAAACTTGAATAGTGAATCAGTTTTCTTTGTAAAATAGAAGAAACCAGTATATTCTTTTTAGAGCGCTCTGATACTTAAAGGGACACTGAACCTAATTTTTTTCTTTTGTGATTCAGATATAGCATGCAACTTTAAGCAACTATGTAATTTACTACAATTAACAATTTTTCTTCATTCTCGTGCTATCTTTATTTGAAAAAGGCACCCAAGCTTTTTTTTGTTTCAGACCTCTGGACAGCACTTTATTGTTGGATGAATTTATCCACCAATCAGCAAAAACAACCCCGTTTGTTCACCAAAAATGGGCCGGCTTCTAAACTTACATTCTTGCTTTTCAAATAAAGATACCAAGAGAATGAAGACAATTTGATAATAGGAGTAAATTAGAAAGTTGCTTAAAATTGCATGCTCTATCTGAATCACAAAAGAAAATTTGAGTTCAGTGTCCCTTTAATAACTGGCAGCAGTTCAAGAAGTGCATCTACGTGTTTCAGCCTTTGTATTGGCCTTTATCAAGATAGCTAGACTTCCTTAACGCTGTCCTTTTACACCCATATGCAGTGGTTATACTATTAATTATCTGTTTGTCCCGCCTCTTAAATGCTTAAACAGTGTTCTCTGAATTGCATCCATTTGTCATGCTTATTTAGCGATCTGTTTATGTTCACACAATTCGTGTAAGTTCTCAAATTATTTGTAAATATTGTTTATACAAAGTGTCTCTTAAAAGGAAAAAAAAATAAACAAAGATCACAACGAACTTTTAAAACAAAATAAAAACATTCATACAAATTCCAATTAGTTTATAGATTAATTAATCATTAGGTAACATTATGGTAAAACTTAACTAACATGAAAACTAGAGATTTATATAATTGTGAAATAGTGCAACATATTTATGGCACTTCGGTTGTGGCAATCTCTGAAATGTTTGGACAATAGATGTCCCTTAAACCCATTATTAATATTGCAAATGTGTTCCTTTATTCAATCTCTTGAAATACGCTGGGGGTCTGTCCTAAATATTTTCTGTGGCACGGGCATTCAATAAGATATATTATGCCCATATCTGAACATTTTATTGTTTCTTGTATAATGAATTCCCTTTTATTAGATGTCGAGGTTACATTATTTGTTTTGCTGCTAAATTTACATGCTATGCATTTATGGCATGGATAGTAGCCTTTAAAATCTTCTCCCTTTAAACTAATGTCCTTAAAATAAGTCTTCCTTTTCAATTCACTGAGAGCCAATTTGTTTTTCAGGTTGTCGGCCTTTCAAAATATTATTTCTGGATACTTTTTAACATGATCTCCCAATATATGGTCCTTCTTGACCAAATGCCAGTGTTTATTCAATATTTTCTTAATTGTGCTGTACTGTTCATGATAAGTAGTAATGAATGGTATTGTCAATTTATGTTCAGTTTTTTTTTCTCTATTCTCGGGGTAAGATTAAGTCTCTCTCTTTTTCTTATTTCTCTGATAGTTGAAAATATTTCTTCTGCTTCAAAACCCATTTCTAAAAATCTTTGTTTATGTTTAAATATTTTTATTGAGAATATAACATCATATAACATCACATCAATTTACCACCCATGTCACAAGCAGTCTAGTGGTATGGTCATTATACAGATAGCTGAAATGAAGCTAACAATCTTGTAGTTGATCAGGTGGAATTACAGTTTGCATTCTCAAAGTAGTTTTTTTTTTTTTTTTTCCTTTAAAAAACTTATAACATATGGATTTACTAACATGTCTAACTGTAACAGGGTAAAAACACGAAGACCCCAAGATATATTTTGAAAGTTTTCTCTGAATCACCTTGTATCAACCTTGGGTTAGGGATATTAAGGCCACAGTGAGCCCTAAATGGAAAGTAAGAAAAAGAAAAAAGAGAAAGAAAGGAAAAGAAAAAGAGAAAAAGATTTGTTTTAGTTGCCAAGAGTTATCTCCTTGTTTGTCCCCCCCCCGCGGGTCAGCAGTTATCCACACCATCTCCCAATCAGCAAGGGGAGAGCTGTGTTTAAGTTGTAGGTCTGTTATTTAGTGTCCAGTAAAACCAGATCTTCTCAAATTGTGCTTGTGTGTCCAGTACTTGTGATGCAGACTCATACATTCGATATGTAAGAGAAATTCTATTTAAAACCTCTTCCCAAGGGGGGGCCGAGACCTTCCAGTATTTTGCAATACTTACTCTGGTGACTGTGCAAATGATTTTGATGAATGTATTTATCTGTTTATTTAGTTTGGGAATAGGTATGTGTAACAATGCATGGGTTGGAGCCAGGCAGATAGTGTCTTCCAGGATTGTACTGAGTAGGTCAGAGGTTTTAGTCCAGATTTCCTGTATTTCCCTACATTCCCACCACATATGGTAGTAGGAGCCTATTTCTCCACATCCCCTATAGCAATATTTGCTATGACTAGCGGATATATGGGCCGTTTTAATTGGGGTCAGATACCATCTGAACATGGTCTTGATCGTGTTTTCTCTCAAATCGGTACTCAGTAGTCCTTTACAGGCTGAGTGGAACACGTCATCCCACCACCCCCTATCTTTGTAAATGTTTAGATCTGATTCCCAATTAATGAGTAGTTTAGACTTGTGTGGGTTTCCAAGTGTTTGTATTTGCATGTATAATTTGGAAATGGCCCCCTTAGGTCTGTGGGAGGATTTGAGTAGGCTTTCTAAAAAATCTTTGTTTAAAGGGTTAAAGCTTGAGCGTCAGTCTTCTACCAGTTTACAATTTTTTTCTCAACCTAATAAACTGACTTTTTGGGATGTTTTTAGTCCATTTTTCCAGATGGCAACTTTCCAGGCTATGAATACGGCGGTAAGCCGAAACGCGTAAGCCAGTTGTGCAGTGTTGGACACCATCAGTTTGGCTGTTTTTTCCTTTTCAATTTTTAATCTGCATTTGTTAATAAATATTACGTTTTAATATATTTTTTTGAGCTGAGTATACTTTTTCCTTTTGTCTGCAACTTTCCATATGGACGTAATTGTTTGCGTCTATAGGTTTGAAAAATGTTTTAGTGATAAGTTGGTTGTTGATTATATGTATATCAATGTCTAAAAAATAGATGTTCTCTTTACTATTCTTACTAGAAAAGGTTAGGCCTATATCATTTTCATTAAGTTCTTCTAAGAAGATTTCCAATAGTTCTTTATCTCCTCTCCATAGGATAAATATGTCATCAATAAATCTTTTATAGGATACAAAGTTCACGCTCCAGGGGCTGTTATTTATGGGTTGGTTTGAAGAACTTGTCGTAACTAAGTTAGCATAACTGGGCGCAAACTTGGTACCCATCGCCGTCCCTTTTTTCTGTAAATAGAAGATGTTATCAAAATGAAAATAATTATTCTTCAAAATGAAGTCAATACATTCTAAAATAAAGTGCTGCAGTGGAAAAACAGGAGACCGCGCAAATCCGATTCAAGGTAGTATTTTAATAAGCAGATATAGCCACACGCTAAAATATACAACTTACAAGAGACAAAGATGATATCAGCCCCAAACGTATAGTGTGATAATCCAATTGGTCACAGCAAACAGATGTCGGAACATTCGTAGACCAAACAGTCAAAATTTCAAAAGTTCCCGGCTTGTAGCCACCTGTATACGTCACAGGGAGATTTCCTCCTTCAACTACGGATCCTCTAGACGACCAAGAATAGCTCTACGCGTTTCGCCCGGTGACACCCCGTCTTTCTCAAGAGTACTTGGCCTGTGTTAGTGGTGTGTGTTAGTGATAGTCCTAACAAGTTAACCATTCAGTTAAAATTCACAAACATATCAAATTCATAGCGCAAATAAATAAAAAAATACAACCATAATAATCACATCAATACAAGAAAGAAACAATACATAATACAACTAAAAATGCAATTATAATTATAATTCAATAAATATATATTAAGAATGGCCTCATAGAAAAAAAGTAAATGTATGCTTACCTGATAAATTAATTTCTTTTACGATATGACAAGTCCACGGATTTCATCCTTACTTGTGGGATATTAACCTCCTGCTAACAGGAAGTGGCAAAGGGCACCACAGCAGAGCTGTATATATAGCCCCTCCCTTCCCCTCCACCCTCATTCGGCCGAAGGTATAGGAAGAGAAATGGAAAGGCTAAAAGGTGCAGAGGTGACAAGTTTACAAAAAATATAAAGAAAAACTGTCTTAAAAAGAACAGGGTGGGCCGTGGACTCGTCATATCATAAAAGAAATTAAATTTATCAGGTAAGCATAAATTTACTTTTCTTTTACAAAGATATGACAAGTCCACAGATTTCATCCTTACTTGTGGGAAACCAATACCAAAGCAAAAGGACACGGATGAAAGGGAGGGACAAGTCAGGAACCTAAACAGAAGGCACCACTGCTTAAAGAACCTTTCTCCCAAAAATAGCCTCAGAAGAAGCAAAAGTATCAAATTTGTAAAAAGTGTGAAGGGACGACCAAGTCGCAGCCTTACAAATCTGTTCAACAGATGCATTGTTTTTAAAGGCCCATGTGGAAGCCACAGCCCTAGTAGAATGAGCCGTAAATCTTTCAGGAGGCTGCTCCAGCAGTCTCATATGCCATGCGGATGATACTTCTCAGCCAAAAAGAAAGAGTTAGCCGTAGCTTTCTGACCCCTATGCTTTCCAGAATAAATAATGAATAATGAAGATGATTGACGGAAATCCTTAGTTGCCTGTAAGTAAAACTTTAAGGCACGGACCACATCCAAATTATGCAACATACGCTCCTTCTTTGAAGAAGGATTAGGACATAAGGAAGGAACTACAATTTCCTGATTAAAATTCTTATTTGAAACAACCTTAGGAAGGAATCCAGGTTTGGTACGTAACACCACCTTATCAGAATGAAAAATGAGATAAGGAGAATCACACTGTAGCGCTGAAAGCTCAGAAACTCTTTGAGCAGAAGAAATAGCAACTAGAAAACAGAACTTTCCAAGATAACAATTTGATATCCATGGAATGCATAGGTTCAAAAGGAACCCCTTGAAGAACTCGAATTACTAAATTCAAACTCCAGGGAGGAGTAATGGGTCTAAATACAGGCTTAATTCTAGATAGAGCCTGACAAAAAGACATTTGCCAAACGTTTGTGAAACAGAAATGACAAAGCTGAAATGTGTCCCTTTAAGGAACTTGCTGATAATCCTTTCTCCAATCCTTCTTGGAGAAAAGACAGAATCCTAGGAATCCTAACTTTACTCCATGAGTAACCCTTGGATTCACACCAATAAAGATATTTACGCCATATCTTATGATAGATTTTTCTAGTGACAGGCTTTCTAGCCTGTATCAAAGTACTGATAACCGAATCAGAGAATCCTTTCTTTGATAAAATCAAGCGTTCAATTTCTACGCAGTCAGCTGCAGAGAAATTAGATTTGGATGTTGGAAAGGACCTTGAATGAGAAGGTCCTGTCTCAATGGAAGTTTCCACGGTGGCAGAGAGGACATGTCCACTAGATCCGCATACCAAGTCCTGCGTGGCCACGCAGGCGCTATCAAGATCACTGAAGCTCTCTCCTGTTTGATTCGAGCAATCATGCGTGGAAGGAGAGGAAACAATGGAAACACATAAGCTAGGCTGAACAACCAAGGCACTGCCAAGGCATCTATCAGTTCGGCCTGAGGATCCCTTGACCGGGATCCGTATTTTGGAAGCTTGGCATTCTGTCGAGATGCCATCAGATCCAATTCTGGTCTGCCCCATCTGAGAATCAATGAGGCAAATACCTCTGGGTGAAGTTCCCACTCCCCCGGATGAAAAGTCTGTCAACTTAGAAAATCCGCTTCCCAGATCTCTACTCCTGAGATGTAGATTGCTGACAGATGACAAGAGTGGGCCTCCGCCCAACGGATTATCTTGGATACGTCTATCATCGATAAGGAACTCCTTGTTCCCCCCTGATGATTGATATATGCCACAGTCGTGATGTTGTCCGACTGGAATCTGATGAGTTTGTCCGAAGCCAACTGAGGCCACGCCTGAAGCGCATTGAATATTGCTCTCAGTTCCAGAATATTGATTGGAAGTAGAGACTCCACCTGAGTCCAAACACCCTGAGCCATCAGGGAGTTCCAAACTGCACCCCAGCCCAAAAGGCTGGCATCCGTTGTCACTATCACCCACGAGGGTCTGCAGAAACAAGTCCCCCGGGACAGATGATCCGATGACAACCACCAAAGAAGAGAGTTTCTGGTCTCTTGATCCAGATTTATCTGAGGAGATAAATCCGCATAACCCCCATTCCACTGTCCAATCATGCACAGTTGCAGTGGTCTGAGATGAAAGCGAGCAAACGGAACGATGTCCATTGCCGCTACCATTAATCCAATTACCTCCATACACTGAGCCACTGATGGCCGAGGAATGGACTGAAATGCTGGGCAAGTATTTAGAATCTTTGATTTTCTGACCTCTGTCAGAAATATTTTCATGGCTACCGAGTCTATCAGAGTTCCCAAGAAAAGAACCCTTGTCTGTGGAACAAGTGAACTCTTCTCTATGTTCACCTTCCAACCGTGAATTCTCAGAAAAGACAACACTATGTCCGTGTGAGATTTTGTCAGTTGATATGTTGACGCCTGAATTAGAATATTGTCCAGATAAGGCGCCATTGCTATGCCTCGCAGTCTGAGAACCGCCAAAAGAGACCCTAGAACCTTTGTAAAGATTCTGGGTGCTGTGGCCAACCCGAAGGGAAGAGCCACAAACTGATAATGTTTGTCCAGAAAGGCAAACCTTAGAAACTTATGATGATCCTTGTGGATAGGAATATGAAGGTAAGCATCCTTTAAGTCCACGGTAGTCATATATTGACCCTCCTGGATCATTGGTAAAATTGTTCGTATAGTCTCCATCTTGAACGATGGGACTCTGAGAAATTTGTTTAGACACTTGAGGTCTAAGATGGGCCTGAAAGTTCCCTCTTTTTTGGGAACCACAAATAGATTTGAGTAAAACCCCTGTCCTTGTTCTGATTTTGGAACTGGACAAATTACTCCCATGGTAACAAGGTGTTTTACACAGCATAAGAACACCTCTCTTTTTATCTGGTCTGCAGATAATCTTGAAAGATGAAACCTCCCTCTTGGGAGAAAATCCTTGAAATCCAACTGATAACCGTGGGTCACTATTTCTAGTGCCCAGGGGTCCTGAACATCTCTTACCCAAGCCTGGGCAAAGAAAGAAAGTCTGCCCCCTACTAGATCCGGTCCCGGATCGGGGGCCACCCCTTCATGCTGTCTTAGTAGCAGCAGCGGGCTTCTTAGATTGTTTACCTTTATTCCAATTTTGGTTGGGTCTCCAGACTAACTTAGATTGGGTAAAATTCCCTTCCTGCTTTGAGGAGAAAGAGGAAGTAGAAGGTCCTCCCTTAAAATTCCGAAAGGAACGAAAATTATTCTGTTTACCCCTCATCTTAACAGACTTATCCTGAGGTAGGGCATGGCCTTTTCCTCCTGTAATGTCAGAAATTATTTCCTTCAATTCTGGCCCGAAAAGGGTCTTACCTTTAAAGGGAATAGCTAAAAGTTTATGTTTTGATGACATATCAGCAGACCAAGATTTGAGCCACAACGCTCTACGTGCTAAAATAGCAAATCCTGCATTTTTCGACGCTAATTTAGCAATTTGAAAAACATAATTTATGCTTACCTGATAAATTCCTTTCTTCTGTAGTGTGATCAGTCCACGGGTCATCATTACTTGTGGGATATTAACTGCTCCCCTACAGGAAGTGCAAGAGGATTCACCCAGCAGAGTTGCTATATAGCTCCTCCCCTCTACGTCACCTCCAGTCATTCGACCAAGGACCAACGAGAAAGGAGAAGCCAAGGGTGTAGTGGTGACTGGAGTATAATTTAAAAAATATTTACCTGCCTTAAAAAACAGGGCGGGCCGTGGACTGATCACACTACAGAAGAAAGGAATTTATCAGGTAAGCATAAATTATGTTTTCTTCTGTTAAGTGTGATCAGTCCACGGGTCATCATTACTTGTGGGATACCAATACCAAAGCAAAAGTACACGGATGACGGGAGGGATAGGCAGGCTCTTTATACAGAAGGAACCACTGCCTGAAGAACCTTTCTCCCAAAAATAGCCTCCGAGGAAGCAAAAGTGTCAAATTTGTAAAATTTGGAAAAAGTATGAAGCGAAGACCAAGTTGCAGCCTTGCAAATCTGTTCAACAGAGGCCTCATTCTTAAAGGCCCAAGTGGAAGCCACAGCTCTAGTGGAATGAGCTGTAATTCTTTCAGGAGGCTGCTGTCCAGCAGTCTCATAAACTAAACGAATTATGCTACGAAGCCAAAAAGAGAGAGAGGTAGCAGAAGCTTTTTGACCTCTCCTCTGACCAGAGTAAACGACAAACAGGGAAGACGTTTGTCGAAAATCTTTAGTTGCCTGTAAATAAAATTTAAGGGCACGAACTACATCCAGATTGTGCAAAAGACGTTCCTTCCTCGAAGAAGGATTTGGGCACAAGGATGGAACAACAATCTCCTGATTGATATTCCTGTTAGTGACTACCTTAGGTAAGAACCCAGGCTTAGTACGCAGAACTACCTTATCCGAGTGAAAAATCAAATAAGGAGAATCACAATGTAAGGCTGATAACTCAGAGACTCTTCGAGCCGAGGAAATAGCCATTAAAAATAGAACTTTCCAAGATAACAACTTTATATCAATGGAATGAAGGGGTTCAAACGGAACACCCTGTAAAACGTTAAGAACAAGGTTTAAACTCCATGGTGGAGCCACAGCTTTAAACACAGGTTTAATCCTGGCCAAAGCCTGACAAAAAGCCTGAACGTCTGGAACTTCTGACAGACGCTTGTGTAACAGAATGGACAGAGCTGAGATCTGTCCCTTTAAGGAACTAGCGGATAACCCCTTTTCTAAACCTTCTTGTAGAAAAGACAATATCCTAGGAATCCTAACCTTACTCCAAGAGTAACCTTTGGATTCGCACCAATATAGGTATTTACGCCATATTTTATGGTAAATCTTTCTGGTGACAGGCTTCCTAGCCTGTATTAAGGTATCAATAACTGACTCAGAAAAACCACGCTTTGATAAGATCAAGCGTTCAATTTCCAAGCAGTCAGCTTCAGAGAAGTTAGATTTTGATGTTTGAAAGGACCCTGAATCAGAAGGTCCTGTTTCAGAGGTAACGACCAAGGTGGACAGAATGACATGTCCACCAGATCTGTATACCAAGTCCTGCGTGGCCATGCAGGCGCTATTAGAATCACTGATGCTTTCTCCTGTTTGATTCTGGCAATCAATCGAGGAAGCATCGGGAAAGGTGGAAACACATAAGCCATCCTGAAGGTCCATGGTGCTGTCAAGGCATCTATCAGGACCGCTCCCGGATCCCTGGATCTGGACCCGTAGCGCGGAAGCTTGGCGTTCTGTCGAGACGCCATGAGATCTATCTCTGGTTTGCCCCAACGTGGAAGTATTTGGGCAAAGACCTCTGGATGAAGTTCCCACTCCCCCGGATGAAAAGTCTGACGACTTAAGAAATCCGCCTCCCAGTTCTCCACTCCCGGGATGTGGATTGCAGACAGGTGGCAAGAGTGAGACTCTGCCCAGCGAATTATCTTCGATACTTCCATCATTGCTAGGGAGCTTCTTGTCCCTCCCTGATGGTTGATATAAGCTACAGTCGTGATGTTGTCCGACTGGAACCTGATGAACCCCCGAGTTGCTAACTGGGGCCAAGCCAGAAGAGCATTGAGGACTGCTCTCAATTCCAGAATGTTTATTGGAAGAAGACTCTCCTCCTGATTCCATAGTCCCTGAGCCTTCAGAGAATTCCAGACAGCGCCCCAACCTAGTAGGCTGGCGTCTGTTGTTACAATTGACCAGTCTGGCCTGCTGAATGGCATTCCCCTGGACAGATGTGGCCGATAAAGCCACCATAGAAGAGAATTTCTGGTCTCTTGAATGGAATGAAGGACACGGCATGCATTTTGAAGTTTTGTTAACCTGTCCTCTGTCAGGTAAATCTTCATTTCTACAGAATCTATCAGAGTCCCCAGGAAGGGAACTCTTGTGAGTGGAAAGAGAGAACTTTTCTCTTCGTTCACTTTCCATCCATGCGACCTTAGAAATGCCAGTACTATCTCTGTATGAGATTTGGCAGTTTGAAAGCTTGAAGCTTGTATCAGTATGTCGTCTAAGTACGGAGCTACTGAAATTCCTCGCGGTCTTAGTACCGCCAGAAGAGTGCCCAGAACCTTTGTGAAGATTCTTGGAGCCGTAGCCAGTCCGAATGGAAGAGCTACAAACTGGTAATGCCTGTCTAAAAAGGCAAACCTTAGATACCGGTAATGACTTCTGTGAATCGGTATGTGAAGGTAAGCATCCTTTAAATCCACTGTGGTCAAGTACTGACCCTCTTGGATCATGGGCAAAATTGTTCGAATAGTTTCCATCTTGAACGATGGAACTCTTAGGAATTTGTTTAGGATCTTTAAATCCAAGATTGGCCTGAAGGTTCCCTCTTTTTGGGAACTACAAACAGATTTGAGTAAAACCCTTGTCCTTGTTCCAACCGCGGAACTGGATGGATCACTCCCATTAATAAAAGATCTTGTACGCAGCGTAGAAACGCTTCCTTCTTTGTTAGGTTTGTTGACAACCTTGACAGATGAAATCTCCCTCTTGGGGGAGAGGATTTGAAGTCCAGAAGGTATCCCTGAGATATGATCTCTAACGCCCAGGGATCCTGAACATCTCTTGCCCAAGCCTGGGCGAAGAGGGAAAGTCTGCCCCCCACTAGATCCGGTCCCGGATCGGGGGCCCTAAATTCATGCTGTCTTAGGGGCAGCAGCAGGTTTTCTGGCCTGTTTGCCCCTGTTCCAGGACTGGTTAGGTTTCCAGCCTTGTCTGTAGCGAGCAACAGCTCCTTCCTGTTTTGGTGCAGAGGAAGTTGATGCTGCTCCTGCTTTGAAATTACGAAAGGAACGAAAATTGGACTGTCTAGCCTTGGCTTTGGCCTTGTCCTGAGGCAGGGCATGACCTTTACCTCCTGTAATGTCATCAATAATCTCTTTCAAGCCGGGCCCGAATAAGGTCTGCCCTTTGAAAGGAATATTAAGCAATTTAGATTTAGACGTAACATCAGCTGACCAGGATTTTAGCCACAGAGCTCTGCGTGCCTGAATGGCGAATCCTGAATTTTTAGCCGCAAGTTTAGTTAAATGTACTACGGCATCTGAAATAAATGAATTAGCTAACTTAAGGAATTTAAGTTTGTGTGTGATGTCATCTAGTGTGGATGATTGAAGTGTCTCTTCCAGAGACTCAAACCAAAATGCTGCTGCAGCCGTGACAGGCGCAATACATGCAAGAGGTTGCAATATAAACCCTTGTTGAACAAACATTTTCTTAAGGTAACCTTCTAATTTTTTATCCATTGGATCTGAAAAAGCACAGCTATCCTCCACTGGGATAGTGGTACGCTTAGCTAAAGTAGAAACTGCTCCCTCCACCTTAGGGACCATTTGCCATAAGTCCCGTGTGGCGGCGTCTATTGGAAACATTTTTCTGAATATAGGAGGGGGTGAGAAAGGCACACCGGGTCTATCCCACTCCTTAGTAACAATGTCAGTAAGTCTCTTAGGTATAGGAAAAACGTCAGTACTCGTCGGTACCGCAAAATATTTATCCAACCTACACATTTTTTCTGGGATTGCAACTGTGTTACAATCATTCAGAGCCGCTAATACATCCCCTAGTAACACACAGAGGTTCTCAAGCTTAAATTTAAAATTTGAAATGTCTGAGTCCAGTTTATTTGGATCAGAACCGTCACCCACAGAATGAAGCTCTCCGTCTTCACGTTCTGCAAACTGTGACGCAGTATCAGACATGGCCCTTGCATTATCAGCGCACTCTGTTCTCATCCCAGAGTGATCACGTTTACCTCTTAGTTCTGGTAGTTTAGCCAAAACTTCAGTCATAACAGTAGCCATATCTTGTAATGTGATTTGTAATGGCCGCCCAGATGCACTCGGCGCTACAATATCACGCACCTCCTGAGCGGGAGATGCAGGTACTGACACGTGAGGCGAGTTAGTCGGCATAACTCTCCCCTCGTTGTTTGGTGAAATATGTTCAATTTGTACAGATTGACTTTTATTTAAAGTAGCATCAATACAGTTAGTACATAAATTTCTATTGGGCTCCACTTTGGCATTAACACATATAGCACAGAGATATTCCTCTGAATCAGACATGTTTAACACACTAGCAAATAAACAGCAACTTGGAAATACTTTTCAAAGTAATTTACAAATAATATGAAAACGAACTGTGCCTTTAAGAAGCACAGAAAATATTATAACAGATAAAATAATTAAGTTATAGCATCAATCTTTGTCAGAATATACAGTTTTAGCAAAGGATTGTTCCCCTCAGCAAATGATAACTAACCCAGGCAGCAGAAAAAAATACACAAATAAACGTTTTTTATATCACAGTCAATACAATCAGCACAGCTCTGCTGTGAATGATTACTTCCCTCAAAAAAGACTCTTGAGATCCCTGAACTCTGTAGAGATGAACCGGATCATGCAGGAAGAAAATGAACCTCTGACTGAGTTTTTCTGATGCATAGTGAAAGCACCAAAATGGCCCCTCCCCCACACACATAACAGTGAGAGGGATCAGTGAACTGCTCTAATTTAAATCAAAACTATTGCCAAGTGGAAAAAAAGTGCCCAAAACATTTTTTCACCCAGTACCTCAGAGAAAAAAACGTTTTTACATGCCAGCAAAAAAACGTTTTACCTCAATAATTAATTGTCATTTAAAACCTATTGCAAGTCCCTGCAAAATAGGTTAAGTCTATGTATACAGTTTAAAAGCCAGAGAAGTACCATTTCCCAGAAAACTGAAGTGTAAAATATACATACATGACAGCCTGATATCAGCTACATCTACTGCATTCAAGGCTGAGTTTACATTATAACGGTATGGCAGGATTTTCTCATCAATTCCATGTCAGAAAATAATAAACTGCTACATACCTCTTTGCAGATTAATCTGCCTGCTGTCCCCTGATCTGAAGTTTACCTCTCCTCAGATGGCCGAGAAACAGCAATATGATCTTAACTACTCCGGCTAAAATCATAGAAAAACTCAGGTAGATTCTTCTTCAAATTCTACCAGAGAAGGAATAACACACTCCGGTGCTATTATAAAATAACAAACTTTTGATTGAAGATATAAAAACTAAATATATCACCATAGTCCTCTCACACATCCTATCTAGTCGTTGGGTGCAAGAGAATGACTGGAGGTGATGTAGAGGGGAGGAGCTATATAGCAACTCTGCTGGGTGAATCCTCTTGCACTTCCTGTAGGGGAGCAGTTAATATCCCACAAGTAATGATGACCCGTGGACTGATCACACTTAACAGAAGAAAGCGGCATCAGTAATAAAAGAATTAGCTAACTTGAGGGCCTTAATTCTATCCAAAATGTCATCTAACGGAGTCTCAACCTTCAGGGACTCTTCCAGAGCTTCAAACCAAAAAGCTGCTGCAGTAATTACTGGAACAATGCAAGCAGTAGGTTGTAAAAGAAAACCTTGATTAATAAACAATTTCTTTAAGAGACCCTCTAATTTTTTATCCATAGGGTCTTTGAAAGCACAACTGTCCTCAATGGGTATAGTTGTATGCTTAGCCAGGGTAGATATAGCTCCCTCCACCTTAGGGACCGTTTGCCACCAGTCCCGAATGGTGTCCGATATGGGAAACATTTTCTTAAAAGTAGGAGGGGGAGAAAATGGTATACCTGGTCTATCCCATTCCTTCTTAATAATTTCCGAAATTCTTTTAGGAACCGGAAAAACATCAGTATAAGTAGGCACTTCTAGATATTTGTCCATTTTACACAATTTCTCTGGTGGTATCATAACTGGATCACAATCATCCAGAGTCGCTAAGACCTCCCGAAGTAACAGACGGAGGTGTTCAAGCTTAAATTTAAAGAACATAACGTCCGAATCTGTCTGAGGTAACACATTCCCTGAGTCTGAAATTTCTCCCTCAAACAGCAATTCCCTGACCCCCAACTCAGAACACTGTGAGGGTACATTGGAAATAGCTAATAAAGTATCAGAGGATTCAGTATTTACATTAATACCTGACCTACTGCGTTTACCCTGCAACACTGGTAATTTAGATAATACCTCTGTAAGGGTAGTTGGCATAACTGTAGCCATCTCCTGCAGAGTAAAGGAATTAGACGCACTAGAGGTACTGGGCGTCGCTTGTGTGGGCGTTATGCCCTTATGTCAGAAATATATAATAATAACAGGGGACTCTAGTAATACCTTAAACTTAAATAAGAGAAGTCATAACTAATTAGAAAGTTATGAAAAAGAATGACAAGGCAGCACTCAGATATCTTCATAACAAGTGGTTTATTATTGCTTTCCCCAACATGTCAAAAGACATGAAAAAAAAACCCTAAATAATTGTGTGAATTAGAAGGAGATACATATATAAACAGGCCTGGTGAACAGAACAATTCCTTACATCAAAGAGTTATAATAACCAAATACAGAGAAGCGTAATATTGTGACAAAACCGCTTCCATATATAACATTATGTTAAGGATATACAAGGCAACACACCAACATTAGACACAATGTTGCAAATATCCAGAACCAACAGAGCACTTAGTGTGAATCACACGCTCGGTATAGCAAAAGGAATGATGCCAAAACAAAGTTCCAGCGTTACTGAATTTGAGCCAAACAGCATAACAAGAAAAGAGCAGCCTCACCACCATACGCGGTAGAAGTTCCTTATACACCTGTGTCGTTTCCTCTGTATGCAAGCTTCACAGAAAACGTGACAATTTCTCAAAAAAGCAACTGTGTATGATCCTCTTTTTCCATTCAGAGATAATCGCCTCCTTATAGATTTAAGACACGGGAACTCCCCAAACAAGGCTGCTGACTTGGTGCTGGTAACTGCAATTGCTCCTCAGTAATGCGGTAGTTCAAAACCGCTGCCAGGTAAGTATACTACAATTCGAAAGTTGCCGCTTCTCAGACGTCAGTCATGACGCGTTTCGCCCCTCCCCTTAGTGGGCTGACTTCAGGGCTTCGTCGGATGATTTCGTACGGCACTTGTGGTACTCTGGCTTCGTTATGTGGATGATATCCTTCTTCTCTGGAGTGGAAGCAAGGAATTGTTCGAAAATTTTCTTGGTATACTGAACACTGATAATGGATATAACATCTTCCTTACACATGAAATGAGTAAGGAGGAGGCTACATTCCTAGATTTATCTATTAAAAAGGAAGGTAGACGTCTAACTACTAAGGTACATCGCAAATCAACAGCCACTAACAGCCTTCTACTAGCCAGTAGTCATCACCCAGAAAGTTTAAAAACTGGGATACCAATAGGTCAGTTTCTTTGTTTAAGAAGAAACTGTTCTAACTCTGAGGATTTTGAGGAACAAGCAAAAGAAATGTCATATAGGTTCCTTGAGAGAGGTTACTCAAAAAGACAGATCAAAAAGGCTTGGACACGAGCTAGGAACAGCACTAGGACGGATCTATAATACAAACAAAATGTAGCTAAAGGGGACACAGACAAGGTACGTTTAATAACAAAGTTTAATTCACATTGGGGTAAATTGAGACATATAATGAAAAAATATTGGCATATGTTAACTATTGATGATGAACTAAGAGAATATGTAGGAGATTACCCTCTCCTCACAGCACGTAGAGCTAGTAGTCTTAAAGACAAGCTAGTTAGAAGTGAGTACATGAAGAAACCTACAACTACATGGCTCAGTGCAAGAGGCAGATGGCAGGGTTGCAGCCCATGTGGGCATTGTGTGTATTGCAGGTTTATACAAAAAAACAGCAAATTTGAAACCTCAACAGGTAAACAATACAACATTAAACAATGGATTACCTGCAACACCACAGGAGTGATCTATCTCTTGCACTGTTCATGTCCCCTATATTATATCGGAAAAACAAAGCGTGACTTGAAAGATAGAGTGAGGGAGCATAGGGATGACATCAAAAATAAGGAACAGGATAGTCCGGTGGCCAGACACTTTGAGCACTATCATAATTCAGATTTCACTATTATGAAAGTGACAGGCATACAACACATAAAACAACATCGCCGTGGAGGAGATGTGGATAATATGTTATTAAGGAGTGAATACCGCTGGATTTATTGTCTAGACACACTGGCACCTAATGGCCTTAATGAAAAGATAGATTTCTCATGCTTTCTTTAAGAACCCTTCATTTAGGGAAGTTGTATGGTCTATTATGTTCTGTAATATAATTATACCTATCTAGTTAACATAGAGATATATTGTTTCTGACCCAAAATAACAATGTGTCATAATGTTTTTCGCTATTCTGTGTTTGATATATGCCATTTGCCATTTTCAGTTTGAAACTGCCCCATGACTATCCTTGCACAAAGTGAAGCGGTTTTTATACTGCATGTGCAATCAAGTTGTGTGTTTTTTATTCTGTATATAAGTTTGCTGTGTTATATTTTAAATTGTCACAAGTTAAATATTTAAATGAGCATCCATGCTATAAATGGAGTACAAGTGCCGTACGAAATCATCCGACGAAGCCCTGAAGTCAGCCCACTAAGGGGAGGGGCGAAACGCGTCATGACTGACGTCTGAGAAGCGGCAACTTTCGAATTGGAGTATACTTACCTGGCAGCGGTTTTGAACTACCGCATTACTGAGGAGCAATTGCAGTTACCAGCACCAAGTCAGCAGCCTTGTTTGGGGAGTTCCGTGTCTTAAATCTATAAGGAGGCGATTATCTCTGAATGGAAAAAGAGGATCATGCACAGTTGCTTTTTTGAGAAATTGTCACGTTTTCTGTGAAGCTTGCATACAGAGGAAATGACACAGGTGTATAAGGAACTTCTACCGCGTATGGTGGTGAGGCTGCTCTTTTCTTGTTATGCTGTTTGGCTCAAATTCAGTAACGCTGGAACTTTGTTTTGGCATCATTCCTTTTGCTATACCGAGCGTGTGATTCACACTAAGTGCTCTGTTGGTTCTGGACATTTGCAACATTGTGTCTAATGTTGGTGTGTTGCCTTGTATATCCTTAACATAATGTTATATATGGAAGCGGTTTTGTCACAATATTACGCTTCTCTGTAATTGGTTATTATAACTCTTTGATGTAAGGAATTGTTCTGTTCACCAGGCCTGGTTATATATGTATCTCCTTCTAATTCACACAATTATTTAGGGTTTTTTTTTCATGTCTTTTGACATGTTGGGGAAAGCAATAATAAACCACTTGTTATGAAGATATCTGAGTGCTGCCTTGTCATTCTTTTTCATAACTTTCTAATTAGTTATGACTTCTCTTATTTAAGTTTAAGGTTAAATTAGTTATGACTGCATGCACCTGTCTCTTTAAGTTTTTGCAACACTAGTAGAGTGCACAACAACTTTTGTGTATATATAGGACTCTAGTAATACCCTTCTGTGAAACAGGTCTTACTGCTTACCCCATTCCCATATAGGGAAATAAATGCCAGCCAGTTCTGATATATCAAGTCTCTTCAGAAAATAAAAGGCTGCACATACCTTAAAGGGACACTGAACCCAACATTTTTATTTCATGATTCAGATAGAGCATGCAATTTTAAGCAACTTTCTAATTTACTCCTATTATCAATTTTTCTTCGTTCTCTTGCTATCTTTATATAAAAAAGAAGGCATCTAAGCTTTTTTCTTGGTTCAGAACTCTGCACAGCAGTTTTTGATTGGTGGATGAATTTATCCACCAATCTGCAAGAACAACCTAGGTTGTTCAACAAAAATGGGCCGGCTTCTTAACTTACATTCTTGCATTTCAAATAAAGATACCAAGAGAATAAAGAACATTTGAAAATAGGAGTAAATTAGAAAGTTGCTTAAAATGTCATGCTCTATCTGAATCACAAAAGAAAAAAATTTGGGTTCAGTGTCCCTTTAATGCTGCTTGTAGCATGAAACTGGTCTCCACACTGAAGATGTCTCATGTGTTACCTTCAGAAGTCTTGTGGGAACCAGCGTGGATCTTAGTTACAACTGCTAAGATCATTAACCTCAGGGCAGAAATCTCCTTCTATAACCCCCTGAGGAAAATAGTACTCACCGGTACCATTTAAAATAAAAAAACTTCTTGATTGAAGAAAATAAAACTAGCACCTCACTTTACCTCTTCCTAGTATAACACAGGCAAAGAGAATGACTGAGGGTGGAGGGGAAGGGAGGGGCTATATATACAGCGATGCTGTGGTGCTCTTTGACACTTCCTGATAGCAGGAGGTTAATATCCCACAAGTAAGGATGAAATCCGTGGACTCGTCATATCTTTGTAAAAGAAATATATTAAGCATAACAACCAGAACAAGTAATAGTAAAAAATGTAATTTAATATTTTTAAAAAAACTTTATCTAATGATGATAATAGGTAGTAAAAAACAGCAATATTAGATGTATTTAAAATCAACATAATTCATTAGATAAACACTTACAATATCTTTCCAAAAAGATAAAATATATAAAATACATCGATAATACATTAGAGAAACGCTTGCACGTCAAGGTCAATATTAAGTCCTAATTTTTTCCTGAGATGGAGTAATCTGTTATTTTTACCTGGAGGTACCCAATTAATAATTTGAATGTGTAAATCTCGTGTGTCACTGCCATGTACCGTCGAGAAATGGACAGGTACACTATGCTTCTCAAATTTGGTCCTTATGTTATACAAATGCTCACTAAATCTCTATTAAGTTTTTCTTTTAGTATGACCTATGTAAATCTGATCACATTTGCAGGAAAGAAGATACACTGTAAAGGTAGTTTGACAATTACATCTATGTCTCATATTAAAAGAATCAGCCTTCTTCACAAACGGACACATTAAACAATTAGGTTTATTACATCTGAAAGTGCCTCTGGGAGCAGACAACCAATTCTGTAAGCCCCCATTAAGTATACTTCTGGTAGAATCACTTTTTCTTAATTTGCTAGGGGCCAAATGATTCTTTAAATTCTTATTCTTTTTGAACGTAATTGTCGGTTTATCCCCTATAATATCACCTAAAATGGGGTCCGATTTAAAATACCCCAATGTCTGTTCAAAATTTTAGTTATAATGGAAGCCCCTTCATTGTAGTTAGTAATGAAACGTGTGGGATTCTTATTACTATTAATATTAAACTCAGGTGTAAAATTTCTATTACCCTTATTTAATAATAATTTATTTCTGTCACAATTAATAGCTTTAGTTTTAGCTTTTTCTAAAATTTCAGCACTATAGCCATTCTTAAGAAATGTATCATCTAGAATCATGGTTTCACTTACAAAATCTGACATATTCGTACAATTACGTCTAATACGAATATATTGACTTGAAGGAATATTATTTTTCCAGCTTTTAAGATGGGCACTCTTAGCATCCACAAAACTATTTTTATCTACTGCTTTTCTAAAGTTACGTACAGACACTCTGTTGGTTGAGCTATCAACAAACAGAACAATATCCAGAAATTCAATGCTACTCCTATAACTATTACCACTGAACTTCAAACTAAAATCATTTTTATTAATGTAGTTAGTAAATTCAGATAAAGATTCATCTGTGCCTTTCCACAGGATGATTACCTCATCAATATAGCGATGATATTTCTGGATATTGTCCCTAAAAGGATTATTATTCCAAATATATTTCTTTTCGAAGCTATCCATAAAAAGATTCACATATGCAGGGGCAAATGTTGTCCCCATAGCAGTCCCCTTTAACTGCAAATAATACTTACCATTAAACTCAAAAAAATTGTGTGATAATATGAATGCAATCGAATCCAATATAAATTGAAGATGGACCTCAGGGATATTATAGCCTTCAAAAGCCTGTTGGACAGCTTCTATCCCTTTATTATGGGGAATCACTGTATACAGTGAAGAAACACAAAAGGTAGCCCACCTTAGATCATCTCCCCAAATAAGACACTCAAAACATTTAATGGTCTCTGCAGTATCCTTAAGATAAGCTTTGGTTTTGACCACCAGAGGTTGTAAAAACTAAACAACATACTTCGACAAATTATGACATAAGGACCCTATGCCCGAAATAATAGGGCGTCCCGGAGGATTTTGTAAATCCTTATGAATCTTGAGGAAATGATAAAAGGTGGGCATCCTTGGATCTAGCTGTTTAATAAAATTGAGTTCATCCTGGTTCAGAATTCCCTTTGCTTTAGCTAACCCTATAAGAAGGTCTAATTCTTTAGAGAAGGAAATAGTGGGATTATAAGTAAGACATTTATATGTAGATGAATCCCCTAAGATATTGTATGCTTCTTTAACATAGTCCTCTCTATTTTGAATAACGAGGCCGCCGCCTTTGTTGGCCGCTCCAATTACTATTGATTCATTATTCTTTAAAAGTTTCAAAGCTTCCCTCTCTCTTTTATTAAGATTGTCATTGTACTGGTCTACTTTGCATTTAGAAAGTTCAATATTTAAGTCTCTACAGACTAGCTTATTGAACAGGGACAATTGTTCACCCTGCATATGTGCTGGGTAAAATCGTGATTGTCCTTTGAAGTTAGTATGTCTGACCTGAGGATCCTCTTCATAAAGAGAAAAGTCCATCAGATTGTTGGCATCTTCAAGCACAACAGGGGCAGGGGTAAAACAAACTGCTTCTGCTTCTAAACTTCTTAGAGTGCACAAGGTCTGAATATCTTTACCTTCCAAAAATCTATTATTCGGTTTTTCATAACTGTGACCATCTTTTAAGAAATACCTTTTTAGGGTCATCTTATGGAGGTATTTTTGTATGTCCATATAAACCTCAAACTTGTTGGGCTTAGATTTTGGTGCAAAGTTTAAACCCTTACCCAACAGCCTGATATCATCATTTGTTAATACTAAATCAGAAATATTAACAATGTTTTTCTTCATCTGTTCTAATTCAACCTTCTTTTGTTCCCTCCTCTTAATCCTCCTTCCTCCTCTTGTACCTCGTCGATTTATGCCATACGGGACCTTTAGCAGAAGAGGGTGTATTAGGCTTATTAGGGATAACAGATTTATTTTTTACCATTACTATTGTTATTTGAATGATATGAAACACCTCTATTGATATTAATATTATTATTGTTATAAGAATAGGTCCTTCCTGAATATGCCCTATAGTGATCATTGGTGGGAAAATGTAACAAACTGTTATGATGGCCCCTTTGTTTATAAGAGTCAGAATATGTTCTCCTATAATTAGATGAATTATTATTAAAGGGGGGGGGCAAGATAAATTATATTAGTTATTTTTTTAATCCTCCATTGAATAGTTCTGGATGTTGTCCTGTCTCCCTCTAAACGTTCCATTTTTATTTTTATTAGGGTAATTATTATAATTTCTAGTCCTAGGGGTCCTATTGTTTGTCAAATTACCCAAAATCCTATCACTTCCCCCAATCTTATTAATATTGGTCAAATGTGATCTTCATTGTTTGAATTACCAAATTCATCAGAAATCTCAGCAGGTACAGAGGTGGTATTAATAATAACTTTATTATAAGTATGGATTACCTCATTTTTGTAATCTTTAAAATCCCTAGCCAAGTTTCTTTTGTTTTTTTCAGTTTGAGTTCCCTGTCAAGTTTAGTAATCCTAGATTGGATATTGGTATTAAATGTCTTCCACTCTTCAATTTCGCTATATAGTTGAATTTTATCAACTGCTGATTTAATTTTATCCTCTAAATCTTTGAGTCTATGCTCTCTATACCTAATTAAGATCTTCAATAAAGTAAGGTAACAGCTGTGGAATGCTTTATCCCAATCTAGATTAAACTCCACTTCATCAAGTTTAAATAAAGAATTCTTATAAAATTGGGATTATCCTAAGTTATGAAGGTATAATCTAGATTTTATTAAAGACACAGAGACGATTATTTTGCATTCTCTTTCTTTACTATTAAAATGCAGTTATTCAAAGATAGATAAAATACAACAAACTGTCAAATTTAAAAAGTAGACAGTAAACAAATAAAGAAATCAGTGACCAATAAGGATAGAGAACTGATTAAACTAAAATCACATAACCAATCAGATTGCATATGAGTCCTATAAACTGTCCAAAATACATCAATATATCCTCTTTCTTTGAAACTGAAGAAGGAAACAGAAGATCCAAGATGAAGAAATAACTCCAAACGAACAGGAAGCAGAAAACCATGAAGAGAAGGAGCTTGACAAGAAAAATCATCCATGAAGAAAACTCCAACTTGTCCGGAAGGATGGAAAAACAACTGGAAAACTGTTGAAGATCTGGAAAACTTGATAGAAGATCTGACTTTTTCCGAAGATGTGAAGGAACAAAGTCTCTTAGGAGAAGATCCTTATTATTGGTTGATAACTGAAATAAATATACAAATCATGTTAAAATATATAATAAAACACAATAAGGGTGGGAATAATATATATCACAATATACAACAGAGGAGGGAAAATAATCGTCTCTGTGTCTTTAATAAAATCTAGATTATACCTTCATAACTTAGGATAATCCCAATTTTATTACAAGACCAGAGACTCATATTTTGCTAGTTTAAAGCAACTAACAAAATAAATTTAACGAGGCATGTTCAATGGGTTTAAAATAAAATTGTTTAAAAATAGAATCAGAAGACCAGTCAGCTGCATCCAAAATTTGTTGAAGGGTAGCAGCTTTCAAAAATGCTTTAGAAGCGGCTGATCCTCTAACAGAGTGAGCGGAAAAAGAAACATCAATACCTGCTTCACTCATAACCCATTTAACCCACCTGGCAATAGAAGTAGAGGAGACAGGATGATGAGGAGGAATAAAAGATAGCAACAGTTGATTAGAGGAAGAAGAACGAAAAGAAGAAGTTCTGCGTTCATACTCTTTGAGACATACAACCACACAAAGAAGAGGTTCTGAAGGTAAGTATGGATAGAAAATCGAAGTAGAAAAAGATTTAGTTCTTTTAGAGATAAAGAAAGTAACGCCTTCAGGAGTAAAACGTTTAGAATCAAAATCTAAAGCTCTAACATCAGAAACTCTACGAAAGGAAATCAAACACAAAAGGGTAGCCAATTTAGCAGTAAGTTGTTTTAAAGATAAAAATTCATTAGAAGGCCAGGATTTAAAAAGGGAAAATATAAGATCCACATCCCAAAAAGAAGAATATTTAGGAGTTGGAGGTCTTTTAAGTTTAATTGCTTTCATTAATTTACAAATTAAAGGATGTTGACCCACAGGGAAATTATTAATAAAAGAATGTTTAGCTGAAATTGCGGATCTAGAAACATTAATGGTTCTATAAGCTAATCCTGATTCGAAAAGAGAAGTGAGAAAATTAACTATAAAAGTTATATCCACTGAAAGGGGATCCAAACTTCTTTCCACGCACCAGCCAGACCATCTGGTCCATGCGGAAAAATAACATTTTTTGGTCCCGGGGGCCAAAGAGTCCCCGAGGAGATCTTGAGCTTGTTGTGATAAACCTTTGAAAGACGAAGATTGCCCGAAATTGACCAAGCTATAAGACGAAGCGATCCTTGGATGATAAGATCGTGAGGATATCCTTCTGGGTCTGATAACAGAAGAGGAAAAACAGGAAGAAGAAGAGGATGGTTGACAGACAATTCTAGAAGAGATGGGTACCACGGTTGAGACGGCCAAAGAGGAGTGATGAGAAGAATTGAAAGAAGATCTCGACGGACTATTGAAATGACTCTCTGAATCATAGAAAACGGAGGAAATGCATAAGCTGTCTGAAGAGGCCAAGGATGAAGAAATGCATCTATCGCCAAAGCCTCCGGATCTGGACGCCAACTGAAATAAGGACGAATCTGATGATTCAGTCTCGAAGCGAACAGATCCATCGAAAAGGGACCTCTGAGAGATTGCAGCGCCTGAAAAACTTGAAAATGAAGTTTCCAATCGCTGGAATCTGTCAGATATCGAGAACCCCAATCCGCCGCGACATTGGATAGACCTGGAATATATTCTGCTTTTACCGAAATATTTCTGTCCAAGCAAAGATGAATGAATTCTTTCGTAATAATGGACAAATCTCTCGATTTTGTACCACCTAAACGATTCAAATAACGTACTGCAGAAATATTGTCCATTCTGAGTAAAATGGACACAGGAAAAGAATCTTTTACAAAACTTTTGACTGCAAAAGAGCCTGCCAAAAGTTCTAAGCAATTGATGTGAAAATGTTTTTCTTCTGAAGACCATTTTCCTCCTGTGATCGAAGGACCACAACGAGCTCCCCAACCCGTAAGACTGGCATCGGATTCTATAATTAAATCCGGAGATTTCCCAAAAATGGCTCTCCCATTCCAGGCTTCTATATGAGAAAGCCACCATGAAAGTTCTTCTTTGGCTTCCGATGAAAGAGGAATGAGATGAGAATAAGATAAACCTTTCTGAAGGTGAAAAATTTTTAGACGTTGAAGTTCCCTGTAGTGAAGAGGGGCAGGAAAAATAGCCTGAATAGAGGATGAAAGTAACCCAACTATTCTGGCTATAGTCCTGATGGGAACTACAGACAAAGAAAGAGTTTTTGAAATCTCTTTCTTGATATTTACAATTTTTTCTCTGGGAAGGCTTAAGGTAGATTTCATTGTATCTATTAAAAAACCCAAAAAGGTTAGAGATTTGGTTGGAAAAAGGACAGATTTCTCTTTGTTGACTAGAAAACCTAAATTTTCTAAAATATAGATAGTAAGGTTGAGGTGAGAATTCAAAATAACTGAATTTTGATTCATAATCAGAATATCGTCTAAATAGATGATAAGTCGAACACCCCGAAGACGAAGCCAAGTAATTATAGGTTTCATTAATTTGGTGAAAATCCAAGGGGCTGAAGATAAACCGAAAGGCATGCAAGTAAATCTCCAGATTTTTCCCTCCCAATTGAAGGAGAGAAATTTCCTGTGACTTAGAGCTACCGGAACCGTGAGATAAGCATCTGTTAAGTCTAATCTGACTAAAAAATCGTTGTCTAGAAGACAATCTCTGAGAAGATGAATACCTTCCATTTTGAAATGTCGATAAACCACAAAGGCGTTTAGAGATCTTAAATTTATAACTGGGCGAAATTGACCATTTTTCTTTTTCACTAGAAAAAGATTGCTGAAAAAACAATTTTGAAGATCTGAAACTGGTTCTATTGCTTGTTTTTCTATTAAATTTAGAATTTCTTTTTGAACCAAAATGTTGTCTGAAACAGAAAATTTTATTGGAACTGGAAGAGATTTTTGAACTGGGGGAGAAATAAAATCTATAAAAAGACCTGAAACCGTCTGAAGGACCCATTGATCTGAAGTTATTAACTTCCAATTTTGAGCAAAAAGAGATAATCTGCCTCCTACTAAGTTTTGGAAAGAATTCTGAGAAGGAGGAAAATAAAAATTTACCTTGAGATGGGCGAGATCTTTGCCTCGAACGTTGGAGTCTAGGATTCCAAAATCTTCCTCTGGATGGGAAGAAATTTGAGGAAATTGGATTTTGAAATGGTCTTTGTAAATTAAATTGCTGGTTGGTAAATTGAGACCTGTTTGGATATGAGGCACGGCCGGGAAAGCGGCCTCTACCTTTCCCAGCCTGTTCAGAAAAACGTTCTTGGTGAAAAATCTTTTTCATAGATGTACGAACTTTATTCAGATTAGAGAAGGTATTTACATAACTATTAAGTTCTTTAATAAATGTGTCTCCAAATAAAAGGCCATTAGTATCTGTATGGATTTCATTTATTGCAAAATCACACACCTTGGGGTCGATACGTCTAAGAATGTTTCGTCTACGTTCAGAATACATGGCAGAGTTGGCGTTGCCCAGAAAGCTGAGTATCCTCTGAAGCCATTCTCTGACAATAACCGGATCAAGCAATGAGTTATCATATACAGCTTGTTCCGATAAATCAAAAAGCTTAGCTAAAGGACCAATAGTATCAAGCATTTTGTCTTGACAAATTTTCCAAGCACGGTCCATGCCTTTCTTTAACTTAAAACCTGGGGATCCTATGAATTTTAAAATTTTTGGATCTACTTCAGGTGTAATACCAGCGTTGTTAGGTAGAATAGGTCTGGGGCATTCTGCCCTCATCTTATTTCTAGAGTCCCTTTTTAAAGGTTGACGTAACTGGTAATCAATGAATTCTGCAATATCAGACGAAGGGCACCACTCCGCAGATCTAGGGTGATGCAGATCGTCTGCATTAAACCTAGGATTTCCTAAGCAATCAAAAAATTTTACTTTAGAAGAATCTAAATGTTTAGATTTTTTAAGAGCTTTTTTAAATTTTTTAATCTTCGGAGATGCCGAAGAATTATCTGAAGAGTTAGACAAATAATTTTCTGATTTATTAGAATTCATAGAGGAATCAGAATTAACTTCGGTATCAGAAATCTCAGATTCTTCATCATTGGCCAAAGCCTCTCCCATAAGTAACCTCTTGGGAGTAGAGGGAATTGCAGGTGTTTTCCTTCCTTTCCTGCCAGGAACAACCGAACCAGAGACAATCTGGCGAGATTTCTGTAGTAATTTTTTACTAGTTTTAATGCCACTTGAAACAGGCCTTTTCCTTTTTAAAGTCTTTTTATTTGATTTGTTAATTAATAAAGAAATCTTTTCAAGCATTGAATTCATTGATGTGTCAATCATCTTTTGAACACCCTCTGAACTAAGAGGGTTCAAATCTGAAGATTGAGACATAATTAAAATATATATAAAATTATCTAACTTAAAGTAAATTTAAAATAAACAGTCATAAAAATTTAAGAATAAAATTAAAAATTTTTTAAATAAATATAATGACCCCAAGAATGTGAACATACAAATAAGTGAAGGAAATAATCTTACAGAAATATAATATAAGTAATTATAATGATAAATAATAATAATGGCCAGAAGATGGAGACACAGTCCAACAATAAGAATAAAGTGATTCAAGAACCGGCTAGAAGAAAATACTGAGTAACGTAATTAATATTGCAACAATATAACCGCCATCCGACATAGAACAGCTGATTGTCGGAATGAGGGCGGAAGCAAGGAAAAAACTACTGCGCAATACCGAGGGGAAAACTGCGCATGCGCACTGAGACCGACACAGTCAAGATGGACGTCGGAACAGTGCTGCACAACGCAGCAGGGAAAAAACTGCATATAATCAAGAAGGGGTTAGAAATCGCCGAAACCAAAGCGCAATAAAACCGGAAAAGGGACATAACAAAAGTAAGTTAAAATTAAAACAAAAAACCAACGAAAATAAATAAACAAAAGTCAAATGAAAACAAAGTCAAATATGAAAATACAATGACAAAGGCATTCTACAATAATAAATTTTAATAAGCTTAAATAACGAAAAAACGTTAATAACATTTATAATACGAAAATATTATAAGCAATACTTATCCTTTCAGTTGCAGTAAAAGAAAGAGGATATATTGATGTATTTTGGACAGTTTATAGGACTCATATGCAATCTGATTGGTTATGTGATTTTAGTTTAATCAGTTCTCTATCCTTATTGGTCACTGATTTCTTTATTTGTTTACTGTCTACTTTTTAAATTTGACAGTTTGTTGTATTTTATCTATCTTTGAATAACTGCATTTTAATAGTAAAGAAAGAGAATGCAAAATATGAGTCTCTGGTCTTGTAATAAAATCTCAAACCTCTAGGTATAACATCGTGTAAGACATAATTATCAAGTAGTAACAAGTCTCTCTCAAGAAAACATAATTTATGTAAGAATTTACCTGATAAATTAATTTCTTTCATATTGGCAAGAGTCCATGAGCTAGTGACGTATGGGATATACAATCCTATCAAGAGGGGCAAAGTTTCCCAAACCTCAAAATGCCTATAAATACACCCCTCACCACACACACAATTCAGTTTAATGAATAGCCAAGTAGTGGGGTGATAAAGAAAGGAGTAAAAAGCATCAACAAAGGAATTTGGAAATAATTGTGCTTTATACAAAAAAACATAACCACCATAAAAAGGGTGTGCCTCATGGACTCTTGCCAATATGAAAGAAATTAATTTATCAGGTAAATTCTTACATAAATTATGTTTTCTTTCATGTAATTGGCAAGAGTCCATGAGCTAGTGACTTATGGGATAGCAATACCCAAGATGTGGAACTCCACGCAAGAGTCACTAGGGATAAAAATAAAAAAGGAAATTTATGCTTAACTGATAAATTGATTTCTTTTACGATATACCGAGTCCACGGTTTCATCCTTTACTTGTGGGATATATTCCTCCTGCTAACATGAAGTTGCAAAGAGCACCACAGCAGAGCTGCTATATAGCTCCTCCACTAACTCCTCCGCCCAGTAATTCGACCGAAGGTATAGGAAGAGAAAGGGAAAGAACCATAAAGGTGCAGAGGTGACTGAAGTTTATATAAAAGCAAATCCTGTCTCAAAATGACAGGGTGGGCCGTGGACTCGGTATATCATAAAAGAAATCAATTTATCAGGTAAGCATAAATTTCCTTTTCTTTTACAAGATATACTGAGTCCACGGTTTCATCCTTTACTTGTGGGATACCAATACCAAAGCTTTAGGACACGGATGAAAGGGAGGGACAAGACAGGATCCTAAAAGGAAGGCACCACTGCTTGAAGCACCTTTCTCCCAAAAATAGCCTCAGAAGAAGCAAAAGTATCAAATTTGGAAAATTTGGAAAAAGTATGAAGGGAGGACCAAGTCGCAGCCTTACAAATCTGTTCAACAGAAGCATCGTTTTTAAAAGCCCATGTGGAAGCCACAGCTCTAGTGGAATGAGCCGTAATCTTCTCAGGAGGCTGCTGTCCAGCAGTTTCGTATGCCAAACGTATGATGCTTTCCA